>NC_081411.1:325293171-325481258 GCF_030272615.1 Cryptomeria japonica
TTATTTATGTAACCATATAAGTCAAATCAATTTCTATCAAGATATGAATATTAAATAGATAATATAATAATCGCATCTCATACATTTTATTCATGTCATTGATCTTCTTCTTCATCCAACTCATGATGATGATGATGATGATGATGATGATGATGATGATGATGATGATGATCATCATCATCATCATCATCATCATCATCATCATCATCATCATCATCATCATCATCATCATCATCGTCGTCGTCGTCGTCGTCGTCGTCGTCATCGTCATCGTCATCATCATCGTCATCATTGTGTTCACCATCACCATCACCATCACCATCACCATCACCATCACCATCACCATCACCATCACCATCACCATCATCATCAGCAGCAGCATCATCATCATCATCAACTTCTTCTTCGTGTACATTTCTGTTAGGAACATCATCGACTAACTGTCGATCGTGATCATCATCTATATCATCTTCTACTTCTTCGGTATCTTCTTCTTCCATCACATTATACATTATCGGCCTTCCTCTTGGATCATGTCTAACAACAAATGACCAACCCAGTTTATGTGGAACCTCTGAGTAAAATACCTGCTCACATTGACTTGGAAGAACATAGGGCTCATCCCCAACTCGTTCAAACGACCTTGTATTAACCATTGTAAATCCATTATCATGTTCGATAATAGTTCTATCAAGATCATTTTTATTCAGTCGTAGCCTATACCATTTCACGACGAACATAACTAATTTGAAGGAATTAAAGTCACACTCAAGTATATCATCCAAAATGCCATAGTATCGATTTTGAGACTCTTGAGGATGTATGTCATTTCTAGATGAAATATTGGTCACCTCAAAGACTGCAGTTATCCCATAATCACAAGTTTTCTTCGTGTCATCCAACTGTTTGATGCAAAATTTATGACCATTGTAGCACATAGCCTTGTGGTGTTTGACCTATAATATTTCTAACATATTAAAATTATTGCATCATGAGTTGATAAACATACGGGTGATTAATAAAATTATACGTACCTGTTGATCTCTTAAACCATATGCTAAATCAATTTCCCTTTGTGTAACATTGGAATCTCCATTACGATGAGCTTCTTTAACCAATGAAGCGACACCATCCCATGTTAATGTGCGACTAGAATGTTTACATCGTTCAATCCACACCATCATCCAATCAAGATTGTTTGCAATATACAAATCTAGCGCATCCCACTCCCGACCAACTGTACAAATAATTAATAGACCACTTACAATTGATTTATTTAGAAGATGAAGAATTAATTTACTACAATAACATCTTATAATTACCTCTCTCTTTCTTCAATCTACCTTTCCCCATCAAGTGCTCCCCTTCAAATTTATTAATGGGGTTGGGATCCCAAATGCGATCTATGTGGATTTTTGCTGCAAACTTAGGAAGATATTCAGTAATGTACACCATAGTTTGGTATACCATATATCCCTCCACCATAGAAACCTCAGGATGTTCTCTTTGTCAAACCAAAGCCTTCAAAAATTTCAAGTGCCTCTCAACCATCCACATTTGACCTAGTGTGTATAGGTCCACACAATTTGATCTCCTCAACTTGGTGTATGAGGTAGTGTTCTTGTGCATTGAAAAAAGTTGAAGGTAGACACTTTTGCATTTCACACATTAGATGAGATATTTTTCTCTTCCAATATTTTATATCTTCCTTGTGGATTTCTTTAGATGACAACCACCTAAAAGAGATTGAAGATGCAAAAATATATAAATGAGACTTTACAAAATAATATACAATATATTGCATAACAAGTAAAACAAATGGCAAATATAATATCTATACAACAAATTGAACAAACATCACTACTTACCTCGTGTATTTTCCAAGATCATATATGACTTGCTTGATATTATTGTCGAAGTGGTCTGGGAGAGATAGAGGTAGAACATACTACAACAATTATAAAATGATCTTTTCATTGTTTTCTAACATAATACAATGAAAAGTACATGCGCAGTATACAAATATATAGTAAATACACAAGAACATGAATTACCTTAATGAAGGTATGCCAATCATGTGTTTTCATCCCTGGCCCAAATTCACTCTTCTTTGATATGAGATTGTTTATGTTCACAAAAAATCCTATGGGAAATCGAATTTTTCATATGACTTCTTTTATAGAATTGCTTTGTTGCTCCATTAATAACCAAGGAAGGGCACTTATATTAATCTGATCTCCATTGCTATTTGATTGAATGGCATTTTTCATTGCATGATTGGATTCCACAATGTCACTACAAATTTTGACAATTTTTTCTTTGTCACGCCTTCCATCCAATATTTTCCATAATGTCTCTATTATATTCTTTCCAATATGCATTGTATCAAACAAATGCATAATTTGTAGCTACTCATAGTAAGGCAACCTACTGAATTGTCTGGGATAAATTTTTAGTCCCTTTGGAAGGTGGTCATCCATGCCTTGATGACCTTCAGTATCATCAATTACATCATCAGTAAACAAAACATGCTAGAAAAATTCAAATTCCAAACATAAACCATTAGATGGAATGACATTACCTTGACGATTAATTCTATTATATTCCAACTTCCATAAGTGAGGAGTCATTCTTCTTGGCTTCAATGTAGTCTCTTCTTTCCCATTGAAAAGATGTTTTTCAGTATTCTGGTACTTATGATTTTTGTGAAGGAAGTGCCTATACTCATCAAACACCTGCTTTCCTAAACTTTTTGAATGATGAGATTTCATCTTTGGACCACAAACTAGACATGCAAATTTTCCCTTTGTTTGAAGACCTACAAGATAATGTATAATTCTATTAAATCTGTTAATTTTTATAATTATAATTACAATGCGCAACTTGAACACTATAACGTACCACAAAAATGTGTTAGCCCTGGGGCATCATGTATTGTCCATACAAGCATTGCATGGAATTGAAATTGTCTTTGTCTTATTGGTCTAGAGATGTCATACATGGTCACACCATTCCATAACTCCAACAACTCATCAATAAGAGGCTCAATATATACATTCATATCTTTAACTTGGTACTTGCCTAGTGGAATGAACAAAAACATTACATAATTATTATGACCATTTTACTGCAATATTTATAATTAAATGTAGATGACTATTAAATGATAAAATACCTGGAACAATCATTGCCAACATTATGTGCTCCCTCTTTATTGACATCCATGGAGGAATATTATTGTTGATAACAAAAATAGGCCACACCGAGTAAACAGATCTCAACTCTCCAAATGGATTGACACCGTCCGTTGCCAATGAAAGCCTAAGATTATGAGGTTCTTTTTTAAAGTGTGGTCACTTTTCCTCTATGTCCATAAATGCTGAACCATCTGCAAACATTAGAATAATGTCATCTCGACTTCTATTGCATGCATGGTAATCCATAAATTGTGGCAAGCTAGTGCACCTGAATAAGTTGCATACGTGGAATAATGGGAATATAACGAAGAACCTTGCGAGGCACCTTTTTTGTTATTTGATCTGTTCGATATCTACTGATATGACATTCAGGGCATTCTGTTCCAAATTCATGTTGTTTATGATATATAATATGATCATTGGGACAAGCATCTATTATTTGATACTCCATTCCAATATCTTTCATAATGGCAGATAATTCTTGGTATGAGCGAGGTAGAATATTTGATGGTGGTAAGAAAAACTCACCTATCAATCTACAACAAAAAAAAAAGTTTGAGGTGTTAATATAAAGAATATTAATGGTACATGATTCACCATTTATTAACTATAATGACATGTATGACACACCTTAACATACGTGAGATTGTTATGTTGGATAAACCATTCATAACCTTCAAGTTCACCAACAACAATACAACAGAGAGAAGAGTTGTTTGGCAGCCTTTGTAAAGGGGCTCATATGCCTTCTCAAGAAGAGGTAAATCATGAACATCAAGGTCATCCTGATCATCATGATCAGCTGTGCCAGTACTAAATGTGTCATCGATCAATGTATTTGTACCATCATCTTCAATTGTGTTTTCTGGTGCATGATCGTCATCTTCCATGGGATCATTATCTTCAGCTTCGATATTCACACCTCCATGTTCCTCCACTTCAAAAACCATATTCTTCGAGTTGCGTTGGTCCATATCATGTGCCCTAGGGTGCTCGACCTAAATAAAAATGATCAACATAAATAAACCATGATCATGATCTCATTATCAAGTGATTTCTTATGTATATAAATTGTTAAAATGATATAATGAACAACTTACCAGTGGATGATAATCATGTCCCCCTTCAATGTGACCATGTTGCCTACAATGTTTCTTAGTTGTTTTGATTAGAAGTCTTCTAGTCTTTAAGCCCTTACAAATTTTGCAGGGACAATAACATTTCCCATCACCTTTTCTTTTCAAGTTAGACCATAATCTAGCAATTGTCTCCTTATTTTGTTCTTCGCTAATATTATCTGACATGGTCTTTCTTCACAGGCAAAAAAATTAGGCTATGGAAACTTCAGTGCAAAAGCTTCACAAAAATTGCAAATCGAACCAAAACCATTTAACTCTTCTTTTTCATCTTAAAACATTGAACTTAATAGAGAACGTATTTAATGTAGCTAATTGTGTGAATTTCTGAGCATTGTGTCTGCAAATTCTTACTAAAAGTTTGCCTGTTGCAGACTTTCTAAGAGACATTTTTTAGTATTCTAAGCCTTGGTTCTTGTATTTTCACTGGTGATAAGTTGGAAACTTTATGGTAGACCTATAGCCAATCGATCTAATTTTGACAAGTTATACACCAAGCAAACAGGCATCTAGAACTAGAATTGTTTGCAGGTCACCCCTACCTTATGCCATGGGTATATGACTACCCAGAACTCTAGTTTAAGCATCAATCCTGGAAATGATCGGTATATGACTACCCACAACTCTAGTTTAAGCATTAAGTTACATCATTATTGACCTTACTTTGGGATGCTATGTATGAGATTGGAACCTTTTGTAAGGTGTGATCAATGTGCTATCATAAATGTAAAGCCAAAACTATTTTGATGAGATCATGATCCCACTAATACTATTTTGCCTTGTTAATTTGACACCCACAAAAATGATAGAACTAGATATAATATGCCATCAATGACCATATACCGACAATGCTCAAGATGAGCCACTTCGAGGTAGAGTTTAACCACTTTCCATATAGGTAGATTATCTCTAACCTCATTTTCCCTACAGGTAACTAATTAGGTTCATTTTAGAGTCTTATTTCCAAATATGTACCTCTATGTTAGCTTTTTGCTTTATTATTTGCCTGTTTATGCTTAATCTTGTCAATTTTGCATAATTTTACTTAGTTCTTGCATCTTCAATGAAATTATATCTAATCATATCCAATCACATCAAAATGGAACAATTAATCATATTACTGGTCTCTCCTAGAGGAATTAAATTGAACCAAATTGACTATTCCCCAATAAAATGTTTTGAAATGGTGAATGTATAAGTTTGTAGTTTACTTTCCTAGACTAGGACCCCATTTCGTCAACATTTCACTATGAAAGCATAAATATTTTTTCTTGAAGAGAACATCTTACAGATTATGCTTCAATGTATAACACATTTTCATAATCAATCATTTGACTTCACATGGATAAAAGAATTCACATATTCTAAATCATGATCTGATGATGTGAACAACTCATATGGAACTATATGGCATGCAAATCATTTATTTTAACATACACTTATTCATCCACATTGCAGGGATAACAATACAAGGCTCACATATTGGTCTAAGAGGATGCCATGGTCTCACAAAGTAACCAAGAACCATATGAAATGATGGTCTTGAATCCACACACAACTAGGGAGGATCCATACGATTATGTATGACTTCCCCCTTGTTTTTTTAATGGGATTAGCCTCCAAGACATAGCCGTCAATAATCACTAAGAATGTACAAGTGGATCGTAGCTACCCATACAACAAACACTTACCCCTATCCTCAAATTTTCCCAATGTTTGATTCCTTATATACACTCATCCAAGGTTATCTACATCGATCTTGGTGAGGAATCACATCACAACAAAGAAGGCAACATTTAAAAATAGCAAGAGTTTCACTAAACTACCAAAGATCATAAATATTGAAAGAAAGAAAAAATAGTACCAATAATAAGTCAAATAAATGTGTTCAATTCCAATAGCAAATCAAACATAGCCACAATAACTACACAATAGAGAAAACTCACAATAGTGATTAAACTAGTTCAAACAAGATAAAATAAAATTGTTGGCCCATGCAACAAAGATGAGAGATCATCAATAATTGAAGGAAACTTCACAATTCTTAAAAGTGCACATTACATAACTATACGACTAGAAATTGTGGCTAAATAGAGTGAAGATTCATCATGACTCCAATAATAGTCCCTCATGTGTGCATTTGTGGCATGAACACAAAAACTCTCACATGGCATGGCCATGTACCTAATGGAGAAGACATGCCTAGGCTACATGCCCAAAAAACATGACTATAATAATAGTCCCTCATGCATGCATTTGTGGCCTGCACACTACAAATCCTAACATATCATGGCAATACACCTCATAGAGAAGACACACCTAGGGCCACATTGCACATAGCAACATGCCTCACAAAGAAGACATGCATAGGGCACATGCCGCATAGCAATGTATCTTATGGAAAAATGTGCATGCATGTCACACACCAAAGCTATATGTATACATCATGAGGCACATTCATATGTTATCAAACACAACCTATTGTATCTAACATGAGTTCCTCTCTACATGTGTGCAAATCTTCCAACACTACCATGTGTGTGGAATTTTGTCTTTGAACCCAAATCGCTACCATCAACAACATGTAACCATCACCTACACTATATCAAAACATAAGTATGGTGTGACATCATATCTATTTGCATAATGTCAAAACACATGCAAACATGAAAATCATCATAGCATGACAAAAATCAATCTCCACATGTTGGAACAAAGATATAAATAAGATAATAGGGTAAGAAGAAACCTGTACAAAGAACCACATACCAACTATTGACAATGCCATCAAGATAAATGTAGGACAGGATACCACTATGAGCCATCCAATAGTCCATTCTATGAGGAGAACTAGGGGATACTATCTTTGAAAGGTGTGGTCAATAGAGATAATCCCTACTAATGCCACAATATGTCACCATAGCTTCTTGAGTTTTCCATTCTTCTACTTAACACCACATTTATTGAGTTCCTCAACAACGAGGTTGGTTCTCAATAGGATGCACAAACATGTAAACACACAAGCATGGTTTCATCATACTTGTACAACAATACAAATTCATTTTTCTAGTTAGTTACTTAGTGTAAAAATAACTCCATTACATAACATAGGGAAATAATCACCATAAGTTTTCAAATAAACTGCCCAAACATCAATTAGAGTTACCCTTTCTAAGGTACAAACATAATTTATTTATAACTTCAAAATTAAAATAATCACAATACATCCAAATAAGTTCAATAGTGCATGGAAATAGACAACATGATCCATAATTAAACCCATAAATTACCCTAATTGGATATGCTAATAAAATGGTGTCTCAAATAATAGAGATTATGTTGGACCTATAATAGAGATCTGGACTTTGTTTCATCATACACAAGCATGGTTTCATCATACTTGTATCCAAATACACCATCCATAGAAAGGTACTCAGTACCACAATCTCATGGGTACCCTTTTAACTGAATTTACCCTATATTTAGGTGAATCTACCCTTGTATCATTCCTTGATCTAGTATGTCATTCCACCAATCAATAATTTTTCCATATTCTTGGGAGAATACACTATCCCTTAGGTGAATATGCCATATCCTTAAATGAATCCTCCTTGTCATCATCCTAAGTCCTCTTTTTGTTAAGTCTTATCCCTTCATCTTTAAGAAAATCCACCTATCCTTATGTGAATCTACTTTCTCTTAGGTGAATCTATTTCACATAAATCATTTATCTTATCCACCTTTCTTACACAAATGGTGAATTTTTCCTATCCTTAGATGACTACACTCCCATTTAGGTGAATCTATCTAGTTTTAGTCTCCTTCCATTATTTTGTCCAAATTTGTATCCTCTAGTTTACATGAATCTACTTGTTCTTAGGAAAATCAACCCTATCATTCTAAGGAAAATTCACCTTGTCATCATCCTTATTCATCTACCTTTCAAGTGTATAGTCCATCCATCCTTGGGAGAATCTAACATATTATTGGGAAAATCCACTCCCTCTTAGGTGAATCCACCTTTTCCACCTTCTCATTAATCTATTATTTGTTCTAAGAAGGACACAAAAGTGGATAGAAAACAATAGAGGAGATAGTACTCAAACAAGTACTAAGGAATTGCATTAGTGACATGTCACAAATGTGAGTTATACATGTTCCAAATTGATTGATTCTCATGAAGGAACTAAGTTATCTAGAATAAATAGCCACCCAAGAAACCCATTTGCTTTAGGAAAACTATCTTCTTAGTACTAGCTTAATTCTTGAGACACTTGATTTAGATATGATCTTGTAAATGGTGTTAAAAAGAGTAATTAGTCACCAACCAACCACACTCTTCATTTGTATATTTAAGAATTAGTTTGGTCAAACCTTGATTGTAACAAGCATAACCAAATCCTCCATGATAAAGTTAACAACAAATATATTATTGCATAACCAAATCTTTGTGGTGGGTGTGTTCAACAAATATATTATTGTGTGAATTGCTTTTGTCCAAAATGTAGGAACTTGATCTACATATCCATGAAGGCATGATTAGGTCTCTATACAACACTGTTTTGTTGATGCATATATGTAGTGTTTAGTTGTTTTCTTTTAGTTGTGGATAAACCATTTTGAGTGAATTTCTCATTTACTTGAGCATTTTTCATTTAGAGAACAACTAGATGACCATTCAACAAGGGGTTTAAACTCTTTGAACTTCAAAAATGCTTGAGCTTTTCTTGTCAAGCAATGTACCCACATCTTAAAGACATCAAATTATGAAAGATGATAGTCCCAAATCTGCAAATGACTGTCACAACATAGTGAATAAGGGAAATCCATAGATACAATAATGAGTAGCCCTAGATCAATACAAAGAGAGCACATGCATGATAAGGGAGCATTGAACAAGCCTTTTTTAGGATAATATAATGGTAGTAAAAGAAATCAATAAAGAGCATAAGTTCATCAAGAACAATTCTTAGCCACAAAGATCTAAGGTAATCATAGAGGAGTTGATAATAAGTGAGTTCAAGAAGACACACTCAAGCCTTCATCACATTCCATAAAAAGAAAATCATTATTCCATATAATTGGAAGGAAATGATATATTGCAAAGATTACTATGAAGGTCTAAAATAGTAAAAGAGATGAGACTAATCTTTTATTTCTACTTACAATAGTGAATTGGTTGAGATATACTCATAGACAATGTGAATGACATGTATGAGAACAACCTCAATAAAAGTAAAAATGATAATAAATAGTAGTGATAGATGACAATGCATTGAATGTGCCAAGAAAAAGATAGTGGAAGCCATGGAGAAATCACTATCAAAACAAAGCCATTAAATAAAACTATGTTGGTGCAGCTTGAGAAGCACAGTAGAACAATGAAAAAAGAACACTACTTGGTCCTTGAAAAGCATGTAGTCGCAATGATTGAAAACCACAATGACAACATAGAGGGCATGAATATTTGGAGTATTTACATTCTTAAGAACCTCATGATAGTCCATTATTAGGACAGGTGAAGTGCACTATGAAAGTGTCTTAAAAAGCTAATATAGCCATAAGTGATAGTGCCAATGCTTTGAGTTCAAATCCTCATGAAATATAGTCATGTTTATCTCAATGCAATGTTTGCCAGCATCCTCCCTACGTGTGCCAAAATAGGAGCTTTGGAACAAGGTATGGACATCCATCAAAGCATAATCAAAGGGGGTTTTTTGTCAGAAATTAGTTGCAAATGCTCCAATAACAAAAATCGCAAAATGGTGTAGCATACACACGGCATGTGAACTGTATGACGGAATACCTCAAAGAGATGTCATTTCATGGAATTTTAAGATCGTAGGATATGCACAAAATGGATTAATTCACAAAAAAAAACCATTTGCCCTTGATTGCAAAAAAAAATTAGTTTCCCTTCATTGAAAAACAAAGAGTTCCTTTGATTGCAAAAAAACCCTTACCTTGCTTGTGTAGAGATCGCTCTAGTGGGGGGGGGGCAGGGAGGCAAGATGATCGCCGCTTACTTCGATCGGTTTGCTTTCAAAATGAAAATGCATTTTTTTATTTTTTTTAATAAAATGCTAGAGGTCATCGGAATTCTGAGGAACACGGGCATTTTTTTTAATAAAAAATCAAATTTTCACACAATGCTCCTTGTCCGTCAGAAACCTTCGTCGGAATTTGACCCCAAATGTATTAGTGATACATTCTCTTATGTACACCAAGTGAATCTAGACTTGGACTCACCAATCCTCTAAGACTCCTTTCTCTCTAAATGATCTTTTCTCTCTCCTTTTCAAAAGAAAAATTTGATTCTCCAAAGACAAAATTTACCCATCAACAAATGTTGTTAGAGAGGTCAATCCATCAAAAGAATTTGCAATGTCAGCTACCTTGTCATGTAATTCCTTTAATCTGCTATCTACATTTGTTGTAATAATTTCTATGTTACAATAGACCCTATAGATATTTGTGCACTATTTCAAATAATTCTCAATAAGAATCAGTTTATCTTCAATTTTCTTCTTTTCTATGTCAATGATTTGGTCAAAAGCGGCTCTTTTAGCCACAATAATCTCTCAAGTGCCTGTTGATCTGAAATTTGCTGCAAGGATTGAAAAATATTAGATATATGCTCAGTTAGTGTCTTAAGGTTTCTGGAAGGGCTTGCTTCATTCTCTATCATACAATCAGGAATTAATTTGTGGAAAACTGTAATTAATTGTTCTATTATTCCCTTATCTGTAGATCCCTCCTTTAATATCTTTTGAGTAGCTACCATCATTAATTTAGTGAGACTCATCTCACTTATTGATTTCTTCTCAGCTTGAGAAGTGTCAATTGCCAAAAATTTTGCCGAGGAATCAATATCAACTGCTGGTATAGTCTCCTTTGCCTTGATCTCCTTTGCACCGGTGACTTCACCACTTGGTGCAGTATCAATTATTGTCTATGGAGTATTATCCATAATATTCTCAGTACCATGTACATTGCCTTTCTCAAGAATATTTTATGCCGGTATAGACTGTGCATTCTCCTTTGTTGTTGGTGGTGTCTGTACACCCTTATTTTCTATTGATATATCCAAAATTGGTTTAGAACTTCCCAAAATACCTTTCCCTTTTGATTTATCTAGAATGGTGGAAGTTGTTGCCTTAACAAATTCTTCATGGGAGGTCAAAAAGTCTAAATTATTTGGGAAGAATTTGGACCAACCCTCACTGGTCACATTTATAACCTCATTAACCCTGCCCATCATTAGGCTTATTTGTCAGGGTTTACTACTAAAAACTATCTTGTTAGCAACATCTATACACCTTCATTTCCGTATTATTTATTGAACAAGAAAAATTCAAAAGTTCTAGTTCCTTGATCTCTCTATCCCTCTTGACTGCGTCAAGTCTTCTTGCATCTAATTTATTGTACAATGAGAGGAATTTCCTTCAAAATTTCTACTAAGGCTTTATTACATATATCTATGTGTAACATAATTGCCTCTTCAATCTCATTTTTTTTATTATCCTTCTAAATTCTCATAGTAAATAGATACTTATTTCAAAATTCCATCCTTTGTTATTTCATAAATCAATTCAGCACAGGTCATTGTAGCCTTACTAGATTCAGTAGCATCATCACTCTTCTTCTTCTTGTTGGGGGTTGTCGGAGTCGATGTAACTGGTTTTCTCTTTTGAATAGGTTTCCTTTCCTGAGGTGGGGGTGTTGTAGGTTTTGTTGCCTTTCTTACAAGTTTCCTCCTTGGCTCCACCTTTTTCTCCTCTACTAGTGGCTAGGAAACTTTATTTCTTTGTACCCTTCTGAATGCTAGAGGTTCATTGTCCTCTGGATCAGAATCAAAAGTGATAGTAGAATGAAAGTTTCATGCTTCTTCACATCTGGAGCACTAGCCACTATTGGTTTTTTTGCCGGTTCTCCTGCCGGTTTGGATCTAGAACCCATTTCAGTACCTATCCTATGTATTAGATTTTTTAAAAATGCAAACATCTTATCTATTTTCTTCTCTCTTCTCTTCCTGTTGAAGCTAGTCTTGACTTCAAGAGCCTTTCTTCTGTAGTGCCAAAATATTTGGTTTTGTCATCCAATGGAGCTTCTAGCAGCATCTTTGCATAAAGATTCAAAATGTTATCATCCACTTCATATCCAAGCTCAGTGACCCATATGGTCCTTGGTTCCACTACCTCCATGAGGGTTTCATCAGTCTTCACCATAAAACAGATATTAGTGGAGTACTTCTCCACAATGTGCTTTGAAATCACCTCCCTTTGTCTCATATTTTTATGAAATGTTTTGAAATATCCCCAAATCTTTTCATCTCTACCAATACCAAGACCGATGATTTCTTCCTTGATTTGCATACCTACTGGTATGTCATGAGCCCAATGCTTCTTCCCTAGACCAATTAGCTCATTTATGAAGTAAAGCATTAAATAAACAATGAGATTTCCAAACCTAAAGGTTCATTTCTTAACACCCTTAATCTTTCCAAGATTCAACATCAGTTCACTTCTCATCCATTCACACAAGTCATATTTACCATCATTCCTTAGCATCTGATGTGTGGCATGGATGCAAGAACTAGAAACAAAGTTAAATCTAATAGATTGAGTTACCTTTTAACCAATTATCATGCTTGCAAACTTCACATCTGTGTCCTTGACTGTATTGATCGTCATTGATCTTCCATCATGGGTTGCATCAGTGAGCCTCACAACCTCAGTGTTGGAGATCTTCTTGTTAGGTTCTTGTCCAACTTTGGGTAAGTCGGTGACTGCTACAATAGCTTCCTTTGTGATCATGTAGGGTCGATCCAACCAGATGAATTTGTTGTGAACCCTACTCAGAACATATCTGATCACCTCATCTTTGAATTCTAGTATGTATAGGATACCGCTTAACCCTATATCCTCAATGGCTTTGTATTCTTGATTAATTATTCTGGAGCTTCCCAGTATCACAAATTGATACATGCCTTTTATTTCCTCTATGCCTAGATCCTCCAAGGTACAGTGAATGTATGTCCCTACATCTTCAACATACATCACATCATCAGGAACCCTAGAGAATTCTCCCATAGAGTCTTCCTTCTTGGCTATTAGGGGAACTTCCTTGAAAATGGGTCTCAGCCTATCCTTGACTTCAACAATGGTGGGATTTGCAATGAAAGTAGGAGCAAATGATCTAGATGTCATTTCAAAGAAATACCTAAAAGTTATCGTCGGTTGGAAGATTGAGTGCTTCTCAAATAATTGTTGGAAACCCTTACAGAATTCCTTTTCTCGCTCTTAATCACCTGAGATTCACGTTTTCTTCGCTCTAGATGCTTGAATGTTGGGTGAGTGAAAATGAATCCACTTCCCTTTTTTATCAGCAAATAAACCTTAATCCTTCAGTGTCATAAATGATTCATGATGTACCCTACCGGATGTCGGTTTTACAATCTTATGTTGGGTAAACCTTCATCAATGATTAATAAAAATCTCCAAATCTCTTCTAGATCTCTTCAGATCTCCTCCAAGGAATATGCAAGATTTGCAATAATTTTTCCAACCCTAAGGTGTATGCCTCAGTTACCAGTTGAAGTTTTGACCGGTAGAGGAATGCTCTGTTCTACCGGTGGAGCTACCAGTGTAGTTGCATCTCCACTTGGTCCTTCAGATTTTCTAACCCATCTCTTGGTGTGATCTTCTTGTATTTCATCTACCTTTTGTTTTTCTTTCTTATTTTTTTTATCATTGCTAACCAGTTGAGTCTTGGTTCTGTAGTACTTAGAAATATGACCTATTTTGTTGCATGAATAACATGTAACATTGTTCTTTTGAATTTCTTTGACATATCCAGGGTCATTCCTTGACCTACAATTATTATCCAAATATCCAAACTTTCCACATGCATGACATTTAACATTTATTTTGCAGTCTTCTAACTTATGACCATATTTCTTGCAATTTGTGCATTGATCGGGAACAAAATTGTAGTTTTGATTTGCTCTATTTCTACATTGTTTAGCCATATGCCCAAATTTATTACAAACAAAGCATCTACAATTGAATTTATACTTGCATTAGATTGCCTTATTGGTTTCCTCTATTTTGATTAATTCTGCATACTGGTTGTCTAATCTTTATTTGCAAAACCAGAGCTTTCACCTTGTACAAATCCAAGTTCTTCAAGAATCATCACTCTTCCTTTGTCTTTTCAATAAGTCATCCAATTGTGCAGCACTAATCCTAAAATTTTCTTTGTAATCACTTGCAGTAGTTAGATCATCTCTCAACATTCTTACTTGTCTTTTAAGTTCTTGTTCATTATTCCAGGATTGCACCAAACTAGTTTTAAACATATCATTCTCATGAGCCAATCTGTCATATTCTTCAGATTTGTTCTTCATAGATATAGAAAGATTTTCATCCTTCTTCTTTTTGTCCTCAATATCTTTTGACATCCTCATAGTCAGGTCTTGAATTTCATTTTGCATGAGCATGTTTGTTTGACTCAGTTTCTGACAATGTTCGTTGAGTGTATTTCCATCTTCCAATTTTTGCAAAAGTTCCTTCCTCCTAGCTTGAGCAGATGATAACCTTTCTTGTAGGACAAGAATGAATTCATTTGCAAAATTCAATTCACCTTGCAATTTTAAGTTCTTCATCCTTTCAGCATCATAATCCTCAGGAGCCATCTCAAGTTGCTTTTCCATAGCCATGCCTAAAGATTCGGTTTTCAGGATCTTCCTCAAGTTGTTAAACTTCTTCCGAGGTACTAGGATCTGATACCAATTGTTGGGATCCAAGAACATTGAGAGGGGGGTGGGGGTTGAATTATTGTTCTACCAGTAAGATAATATTTTATGCTTCTATAACATACACACATAAACCAATAAATAAATAAACATATAACTTGAAGAAAATAAACTATCCACATGAATGAACACCATAACACACAAAATTTATACATGGAAAACCTCAAAGAAGAAAAACCATGGTGGGATTTGTGAGCCACAATATCAATTCAATGGCCATATGAAAGATATTACATAGAGAGGGGGCCTGCACATGTAGGAAGGCACATTGTCTAGAGAACACTGCTCATCACTAAAGAGTCTCACTGGCTACAAGCTTTTGTTGAAGTAAAATAGTAATAATGAACTGTAATGCCCCGCCAGGAAACCCCTAAGGGTTTAAGTTAAAAACACTCAAATAGAGTGTAAATAATTTTTTTATTTTTTATTTTTAAATAATAATTAAGAGCGTTAATGAAAAGTTACAACATTAAGATAATTTGGGGTTATCTAAAACTTAGATACCACAGTGGAAGGCTAAACGAACCTAAGGAGTTTCCCAACGCGATTACATAACCTTACACCTAACTCAACTTGCGTCAAATGATACATAAATCTGGATGTCTTAATTGTGGGATAATGCTTAAGACATGATTATATATATGTTCAATGATTTGACATCTTAAAATAGATAGGAAGCGTTCATTTACTTTGGTGGTTAGGAGGCCATTGAGAGGTTATTTATTCAATGCACATTAACACCTAATTAATTTAAGAGGCCTCCCTTAAGGTTTAATGCGATTTAAATAACGAAGTTCATTCATTCGGTTTTAAGATATTCACCCACATTGATATCTTTCTTGAATATTAAAAGTATGGTTAATAAGAAGAATTCATTCATTAAGGATTAAACTCCCATTAATAGAGTGTGGTTCCCTCATTAAGGTTTTGAGCATAACCAAACTAAAGATTTATAGTTGCTTTATGGAGGATACCACGTGAGTAGCCATAGAATTCATTGAAGTTTTTAAAAAAATGCTAATAAATGGCTAAATTCGTTAAGATGAAAATGTATTAGGATACATGAGTTCATCCTTTAAATTAAATTATAGATAGCAAGATGATATTCGTTATTACAGGATTAAAATATAAGTTCATAGTGACGTTCTTCCATTAGGATTAGAATATAACTATCTTATTGCATGTCACTCTTTTTTAGTTAGATGAAGTTAACATGAAGATATACCTTTGCTAAGATTTAGATATAGACAACTATACAAATACTTCCCATTTTAGTTCAATTTTAGCAATCATAAGAGATTCCTTTATTAAGGTTACAATTATGGATAAATAGTTGAGTTAGCCCAATTTCCAAGTTAATTTTGGTAAGGATTATTTGTTGAGATTAAAACTTGCAATAACTAAACAAATTCATCCAATATAGTGAAACATAACTAACATGGCGTTACTCATTTACTAAGGTAAAAAGGTACATATATATATGAGGTTCATCCTTTAAACTCCATCTTATAATTTATAACATTAATTCTAACTTTATTTACCATTCACATTCGTTCATTTTACATGCTTAATAACAAGTTAATCCAATGATGTAACCCAACAAGATTCTTTCCACTATTACTACTTTTAATTAACATTATCAAAATACTTTTACATAATCTTAATTACAATATTTTATGAACCTGATTACTACATTTGCCAAGATGAATAATTTTATGCACTTTGATTTAAGTTCATTAAATTTCCACCATACACTTATACAAGATAACAACCATACATGATAACTTGAAGTATGAAATAAAAGAGATAAGGCAACGCATAACACGGATATGATCTCGAAGTTCACCCCTATAGGGCTACATCTCCGGGTCTGCTCAACTGCAAGACCCCTCTGGCATTTAATATAGTTAGGAACTTACATAATCACATGACTTTTACATCTTTGCCACTTAGGCGAACACAACCAATATACAATAGACACCTCGGTCGGAATTTACATAATGATCCCTTTTGAAGCGGATCCAACTGAACACTTCAAGCAATTACAGGTTCAAATGACGGACGCTAATCTATCTAGGGACGTAACTGGCCATGACCAACACAAGTAAACAGATGACAGAGTCCAAAACAAACCTAGCAAAGCCTTGCCAGTACTTAACACAAGCGAAAAACATAAAATAAACTTGCCATATTTTCCCATTATCTATTCCTCGTTATCGGGAAGGCAAGTAACTCAACTATTTATTTTACTAAAGAAAATATCATTAACTTCCAAACTTCCAATCGTTACATTACTAAATTTCTGATGATCCTATTAGCTTATCATTTGAGCTTTCAAAATTTCCCTTGACGAACTTAAAGATACTTATACATTTCGGATTTCCATTTCTAAGTTCTCATAATGATCAAATCAAATCACAACTTGTTCCTGAATATCGTAATATTTTTTTTTAAAAATCACCAATTGTTAAATACTATTCAATATATACATATAAATTTCCTTCAAATATATATATATATATATATATTAGTCATACTATTTAATAACGTTCGAATTTCAAATTTATTATTTATTAATACATATAATGACCTTCACATTAAATATATATTAATAAAAATTAATTATTATTTAAAAACTTTATTAAAAAAAACTATTAATAAAACCAAATTAACCATTTTATTATATCGTAACTTTTTTTAAAATAAAAATCAAATAATAAAAAAAAGAAACTAAAGTAACAATTGGGGGGGGGTTCCACGTGGACCCCACGTGGCCCCCATGGTAGCTCACGCTACCATTGGTAGCGCTACTACCAGATGGTAGCAAGCTGCTGCCATGGGCAGCACTGCTACCATTTGGTAGCAGTCCGCTACCATGGTAGCATATGCTACACCCCGTGGTGGGGGTTTATCCCCGCCATGAGGGTTTTCCTGCTATTTTTTTTGTTTTTTTTTCAAAATTTCTTTTTTTTTTAAAGAATTTATCTGCTGTCAATAAAAGTCACACAGCAAATAAAATACAGTCTCTCAGAGACTTTAAAATTTCATTTTCCAGCAACATGGTTTTCTCATAATTAATTTTTTTTTTATTCTTCCTTTTTTTAAAATCAAACACCATCATGGCCAGGGAGATTGATTTACACAAATCAATAACAAACCAAAACCCCATAAAAGTAAAACAGTAATAAACTAAAAACCCCCAAATTTCCTTTCATTCACAGTCACTAATATATTTTTTTTTCCAGCATGTTTTAAAACAGCAGTATGAGAAATTTTATTGCAAGAACATGATTTTCTAAATACCCAAAACAAACTTCTAGATGGATTTATTCAAAACCCGTAAACCTTTTAAACATTCATGATCCAAAAACAACCAATATGGATTTTTTTTTTTTTAAAAACAAACAGAATTTCATGAGGAAGATACAAACACATTTTTTTTTTGATTCACAATGAAATAAGGAATAAACAAGAAACCTACCTCCTTTAGCTTTCCTGGCAAGAAATTTGAAGAAGAGCCCACCTGTAGATCAATCCATGCTTCCAAAATCTTTTCATCTTCCTTCCCCAAAACCCCTTTTTTTTTTTTACCAAAAAAAACATCCCCAAAAAGAAAGAACCCCCAAAAACATTTCCAAACTAGGTTAAATGAGAAACCCTATTTTTGCCCTAATTTTCAATTTCAAATTTAGGCATTTTTTTTTGAAAATAAAAGAACATGAAAATGGAAACCATTATTTTCCACTGCTCAATAAATCTAACTTGTTTTATTCTAATTAGAATTAACATGCTTCTATTTCTTATTTAATTCTAATTTTAATCTCTCAATATCAATTTAGGCCTACATTTATATTTTGAACTGTTAGCTAGGGTGAGATATTTAAATTAATTTAAATCTCAAAAATCAATCCTTTATACTATATCAATTTGCAAGTAAAAAGAATAATTTCCTTTCTAAAACGCATAACTCATTAAATTCGTTGTTATTAAAATTAACTATTAAATTAACTCGCTACAACATAATAAAGCGACCTTTTTAAATGAATGACTAATCTAATGCAAGAGTCTTATTTATTCTAATTCTCAACTACAAATGCATAAATGAGCACGCTAATCCAAGTTTAATACCTTAAGCTTGCTACATTAATAATTAAAGCAATCTCTTTAAATTAACGATTAATCTTATAAAGGAAACTACCTATTTAAATTTCTATATCACTAATGTGTACGTCTACTCATTAAATTGAATTTAATACTTAGGATAACAAACTCCACTTACCTTGCACAAGGCACGCAAATCAAGGAAGTCCACCAAATCACATGACATGCAACCCAAGGCAAGGAAAGCCCCACGAATCCACACACGATGCTCACCTAACCATGGCTAAGGCAAGATGAAAGTTTAATGACCCCCAAATCCGAATTCTAAGGATGGAGGAGGTTTACTCAAACCTGCGAACCCCGAAGGAGATGAACCTCGCCTTAGGCAGTGTCGTTCCTTCAATCTCCTGCACCCATGAATCACGCAAGCATACATATACATATACATATTCAATGAAGGCGTTAGCTCAAGATTTATCACAAGGGTTAGGAAACAATTACATTTACATGAAAATCGATGCAAAAGCACAATAATAGGTATGCACGATTATTTATATTATCTAAACTACACATTGCACCACGGTTAACCTTCCATTCAAGAATGCCACTTAGGAAGTCAACCAAGGTCAAACGGGTATTACCAGTCCGACTAGGGTAGGGGCACTACATTCTCCCCCCTAGGCTTCGACTTACTCCTGGAAGTCGCAAAGCTAAATGGAAGTCCTGCAACACTTATTAGTCCTTAAACTCAATTAACAATTATTAATTTGCACAACAACTATTTTTCCATCATCTTAGAACATTATTCATAAATCCTCTACAAGTGTCATCATCTATTAACAAAAATGCATCTAACGTCATTCACATCTTAAAATATTCTAGAATTTACACACAACCATAGTAAAGAAACGAGACTTTTTCCCTTTTAATTACACCAAATTTAAACAATTTAAAATATATAGACACAGTTATCATACTCATTTATCAAACATGACAAGAAAATATGCTCTCAAGGTCAATTTCTCTCACCAATTCATCTCTTTCACAAAACTTTATTGCATAGAACTAGCTTCAAATATCAATTTCTACAACCAAGTTAACTTTTCAACAAATAAGAGCAACGTAAGAACTCAATTGTTTACACTTTTCAGACATACGAGAACCTTTCCAATGACTATGCCCCATAACATAGTGACAAGTTAACACCATTTAATCCATGATTGCACATAATATCCATCCACAAGACTGGTTTGCACAACACAATAGGCCACATGTGAGCATGTCTAATGCTCAGTCAAGGTAACATATATGATTCACTTCTCTATGCCTGCTCTCAGAATAAATACATGATCGACAAATGTCCAACATCTCACTCGAGGGCTTGATGGTGCTAGGGTACGCCATAGCGGTGCTACCTTCCATACAAGTCCCTCGTGAATATCCCTTGTTGTGTAAGGTGTTTAGCCTCCAAGAGATAGTCACCACTCATAGGTAGGTAGTGGATCCTAGCTGTTTCACAGCCTCACATACCTCCATCCTCAAGGTTCCCTGCGTCTACTTCCTCGTATACACTCATCCAAGACCGTCTCCTACGTTCTTGGAGAGGAATTCACATTGCAACACAAGACCAGCATACGAAAACAACAAGGATAAACCGGTTTAGCCACCAAAGTTACAAAAGATTAAAGATAATAATTGTCAATTCCAACAATAAGACAAGAAAATAATTTCCGAATTTGCAACATCAAATCAAGTAAGATCAAGATTGCAAGATCGTGGCTAAACTGTCAAGGTCAAAGTAAAATAAATTGCTGGCCCACAAGAAAATAAATAAATAATTAAAAGAAAGTCATAATTGCACATTACATCACTACGTGACTAGTAGCTAGCCACCAATGAGGAAGGAAGGAACAATCGTCTAGCTATCCTAGTAGCTCATCATGTGGTGTGGTCAAGTCACACACCCGCATGGCATGGTAGTGTGCACCTCGTCATCACCCCGCATCACGTCGTCACGTGGCATGGCTCTACCCTATACCTAGCGGTAGGCCGCATGGAGATGTCTACTACATTTTGCATCGTGTCTCAGCACAGCATGACAATACTCCAAGCAGACAAGGCACGCAATGGACGTATCCTGCATGGCAATGCACCCCGCGGATAAGGCACGCGTTGGTCACACTCTGCATAGTGATGTTCCTCTCAGGATACTCGCCATAAGCCAGAGGTATACATGGCTAAGGTCTACCCACAAGTCTACCAACACTAGTCAGTTGGCAACTTATGTAAGAAAATAACACGCCTCTCATGAAGACAAGGCAACAGATGCTCCAATAAAATCCGTCAATATGCTCAAAACTGTCATCTATATGCTCAAAATAAAGGATAGGAATTAGGCTGGCACACATGAACCTCGTAAATCGGTTCATCACAAAGGGAAGTATAGAGTACACCTATGTTACAGTTCATTACAAAACCATACTTTTCCTCAAAATAGGGAAGCTAAAGTCGCTTCGCATCGACATTACTCGTATGCTGTTCATACTATTCAAGGAATGGTGACTTAGATACTACTACCCCTTCACATACTGACTTATCAACAACCTGTGGGTTGGCACTCAATAAGGAAACAAATAAGAAACATCACCTAGATAGGTATGGTTTCCCATACTCATAAGCAAACATATTCCCCATGGTTGGTTACCTCACCATCCCATGGGCACACAAAACAAGTACGGGTTTTCTCACAACACACACAGAGTAGCACCATTACTGGTTTAGTCACATTTACGGGGAGTACTTTACATTATGCTAACATATACTTAAGGGAAGTTTTAATTATGCTTTACACATGAATTACTAAACAAAGTTTACTCTAGATCCACGTACTTAAATTTTCAACCAATCAAATTTACACAAGGAAATAACGTCATCCTGATATCTTTCTCAATTTCCCCTAATCATTTTCATTCACATCACTAACTATGCAATTTCCCTTTCCAAGACGAAAAACTTTCCCCTTTTTAATTAGAAGCCCCAAGGCAACATACCATTTCATATGCATTATAAGAATTCCTTTAAATCACTACATTCTAAATAGTATTTCAAAAACAACAATTCCTATATTTTAGACAAGAGGAGGAAGAGAGAGTTGGAAAATCAACTATTTCCTACGAATACACAAGAATTTCAAGATCACACCATATGCTCGGATATAAGTTTATCATTTGAGTTGCACGGTTTTCATTTGCTATCTTTTAGGAAGGTGCCAAAACATCCTAACATGACATTTCTAATCATTATTGTTGCACTATAGTGTCCTAGTTTTCCGAACAAGAATTCAAGACAACCAAATTTTCTTTTGTAATACAAGTCTTCTTGAGAACAATCACTATTCGTGATACAATACAATACAATACTACATCAAATCTACATTGAAAATTCATAATATGACAAGGAGGTAAATGAAGAGCTATCTACTAGATTTTACACATTTAATGCATACAATTCAACACGTCTTTCATTTACTCTTTTGGAAACATAATAAGACAATTTTCTATATCCAAAGCAAGTTAAATGGTGCGTCACTTAATAGGTCCTAAATCACATTGGTTGAATAAGCACCTACAACAATTCTTCGAGGAGCACAATAATACACTCCTAAAGCTACTACAACATGTCCTCTTTTGGTATCCCTTTCACATCAAGCAATTTTCACAAAATCAACTATACGCATTTTATTGCACCTTACTTAACATGGAATTTAATTACATTGCTCCTACCAAGCACATGGACAACCCTTTAATGCAAACATACCATTTTCTATCATTAACCAAAAATTAACTCCTATACCAATCCCTTTCACAATTTAAAACAGAAAAATGTTATAAGGCTCACACAAGGCTCGAGAAATATCATCCTTTCTCTTGCAATAAGAAAACTTAAATAAGAGATAACTACACATATCAATTCCCTTTAATTTACTAGAGAGAGGGAAAGAGAAGATTCATAATCACTCAATGTACTACATAATAAGCATTAACATTTTCCATACTAGTCCTTCAAGTGGACAATCATTAAGATAGATCAAAACCATAAACAAGCACATTTCGTACTTTTAGATTCAAGATATTAACAATCAACCCAGATGGATTAGTCAAAAGAGTAAAACAAATCAAGAACGAAGGTACATACGACTCCCTTTCAAGGTAAGAGAAATCGTAGACCAAGACTTCAATAAGCAGACAAAACACCTATAATTATTCCCAAAACACCCACATCAATAAGGTGAAAACAAGGTGTGAACACACACGTTACACACAAGCAGGGGTTGATAAATCACACCCTCACATCAAGGTGGACAAGCATACAACATAAGGTAGACACACACACACCAACTAAGGGCACAAGCGAAACCAGAGATCCCAGTGTTGCAACATGGGCTCTGATACCAAGTGTAATGCCCCGCTAGGAAACCCCTAAGGGTTTAAGTTAAAAACACTCAAATAGAGTGTAAATAATTTTTTTTTTTTTTTTTTTTTAAATAATCATTAAGAGTGTTAATGAAAAGTTACAACATTAAGATAATTTGGGGTTATCTAAAACTTAGATACCACAACGGAAGGCTAAACGAACCTAAGGAGTTTCCCAACACGATTACATAACCTTACACCTAACTCAACTTGCGTCAAATGATACATAAATCTGGATGTCTTAATTGTGGGATAATGCTTAAGACATGATTATATATATGTTCAATGATTTGACATCTTAAAATAGATAGGAAGCGTTCATTTAATTTGGTGGTTAGGAGGCCATTGAGAGGTTATTTATTCAATGCACATTAACACCTAATTAATTTAAGAGGCCTCCCTTAAGGTTTAATGCGATTTAAATAACGAAGTTCATTCATTCAGTTTTAAGATATTCACCAACATTGATATCTTTCTTGAATATTAAAAGTATGGTTAATAAGAAGAATTTGTTCATTAAGGATTAAACTCCCATTAATAGAGTGTGGTTCCCTCATTAAGGTTTTGAGCATAACCAAACTAAAGATTTATAGTTCCTTTATGGAGGATACCACGTGAGTAGCCATAGAATTCATTGATGTTTTTAAAAAAATGCTAATAAATGGCTAAATTCGTTAAGATGAAAATGTATTAGGATACATGAGTTCATCCTTTAAATTAAATTATAGATAGCAAGATGATATTCGTTATTATAGGATTAAAATATAAGTTCATAGTGACGTTCTTCCATTAGGATTAGAATATAACTATCTTATTGCATGTCACTCTTTTTTAGTTAGATGAAGTTAACATGAAGATATACCTTTGCTAAGATTTAGATATAGACAACTATACAAATACTTCCCATTTTAGTTCAATTTTAGCAATCATAAGAGATTCCTTTATTAAGGTTACAATTATGGATAAATAGTTGAGTTAGCCCAATTTCCAAGTTAGTTTTGGTAAGGATTATTTGTTGAGATTAAAACTTGCAATAACTAAACAAATTCATCCAATATAGTGAAACATAACTAACATGGCATTACTCATTTACTAAGGTAAAAAGGTACATATCTATATGAGGTTCATCCTTTAAACTCCATC
Source organism: Cryptomeria japonica (assembly GCF_030272615.1). Lineage (NCBI taxonomy): Eukaryota > Viridiplantae > Streptophyta > Pinopsida > Cupressales > Cupressaceae > Cryptomeria > Cryptomeria japonica. The sequence goes on from NC_081411.1 coordinate 325,318,037, forward strand.
TTATAATTTATAACATTAATTCTAACTTTGTTTACCATTCACATTCATTCATTTTACATGCTTAATAACAAGTTAATCCAATGATGTAACCCAACAAGATTCTTTCCACTATTACTACTTTTAATTAACATTATCAAAATACTTTTACATAATCTTAATTACAATATTTTATGAACCTGATTACTACATTTGCCAAGATGAATAATTTTATGCACTTTGATTTAAGTTCATTAAATTTCCACCATACACTTATACAAGATAACAACCATACATGATAACTTGAAGTATGAAATAAAAAAGATACGGCATCGCATAACACGGATATGATCTCGGAGTTCACCCCTATAGGGCTACATCTCCGGGTCTGCTCAACTGCAAGACCCCTCTGGCATTTAATATAGTTAGGAACTTACATAATCACATGACTTTTACATCTTTGCCACTTAGGTGAACACAACCAATATACAATAGACACCTCGGTCGGAATTTACATAATGATCCCTTTTGAAGCGGATCCAACTGAACACTTCAAGCAATTACAGGTTCAAATGACGGACGCTAATCTATCTAGGGACGTAACCGGCCATGACCAACACAAGTAAACAGATGACAGAGTCCAAAACAAACCTAGCAAAGCCTTGCCAGTACTTAACACAAGCGAAAAACATAAAATAAACTTGCCATATTTTCCCATTATCTATTCCTCGTTATCGAGAAGGGAAGTAACTCAACTATTTATTTTACTAAAGAAAATATCATTAACTTCCAAACTTCCAATCGTTACATTACTAAATTTCTGATGATCCTATTAGCTTATCATTTGAGCTTTCAAAATTTCCCTTGACGAACTTAAAGATACTTATACATTTCGGATTTCCATTTCTAAGTTCTCATAATGATCAGATCGAATCACAAGTTGTTCCTGAATATCGTAATATTTTTTTAAAAAAATCACCAATTGTTAAATACTATTCAATATATACATATAAATTTCCTTCAAATATATATATATATATATATATATATATATATATATATATATATATATATATTAGTCATAGTATTTAACAACGTTCGAATTTCAAATTTATTATTTATTAATACATATAATGACCTTCACATTAAATATATATTAATAAAAATTAATTATTATTTAAAAACTTTATTAAAAAAAACTATTAATAAAACCAAATTAACCATTTTATTATATCGTAACTTTTTTATAAATAAAAATCAAATAATAAAAAAAAGAAACTAAATTAACAATTGGGGGGGGGGGGTTCCACGTGGCCCCCATGGTAGCTCACGCTACTATTGGTAGCACTGCTACCAGATGGTAGCAAGCTGCTGCCATGGGCAACACTGCTACCATTTGGTAGCAGTCCGCTACCATGGTAGCATATGCTACACCTCGTGGTGGGGGTTTATCCCCGCCATGAGGGTTTTCCTGCTATTTTTTTTGTTTTTTTTTTCGAAATTTCTTTTTTTTAAAAAGAATTTATCTGCTGTCAATAAAAGTCACACAGCAAATAAAATACAGTCTCTCAAAGACTTTAAAATTTCATTTTCCATTAACATGGTTTTCTCATAATTAATTTTTTTTTTATTCTTCCTTTTTTTAAAATCAAACACCATCATGGCCAGGGAGATTGATTTACACAAATCAATAACAAACCAAAACCCCATAAAAGTAAAACAGTAATAAACTAAAAACCCCCAAATTTCCTTTCATTCACAGTCACTAATATATTATTTTTTCCAGCATGTTTTAAAACAGCAGTATGAGAAATTTTATTGCAAGAACATGATTTTCTAAATGCCCAAAACAAACTTCGAGATGGATTTATTCAAAACCCGTAAACCTTTTAAACATTCATGATCCAGAAACAACCAATATGGATTTTTTTTTTTTAAAAAACAAACAGAATTTCATGAGGAAGATACAAACACATTTTTTTTTTGATTCACAATGAAATATGGAATAAACAAGAAACCTACCTCCTTTAGCTTTCCTGGCAAGAAATTTGAAGAAGAGCCCACCTGTAGATCAATCCATGCTTCCAAAATCTTTTCATCTTCCTTCCCCAAAACCCCTTTTTTTTTTTCCAAAAAAAACATCCCCAAAAAGAAAGAACCCCCAAAAACATTTCCAAACTAGGTTAAATGAGAAACCCTATTTTTGCCCTAATTTTCAATTTCGAATTTAGGCATTTTTTTTTGAAAATAAAAGAACATGAAAATGGAAACCATTATTTTCCACTGCTCAATAAATCTAACTTGTTTTATTCTAATTAGAATTAACATGCTTCTATTTCTTATTTAATTCTAATTTTAATCTCTCAATATCAATTTAGGCCTACATTTATATTTTGAACTGTTAGCTAGGGTGAGATATTTAAATTAATTTAAATCTCAAAAATCAATCCTTTATACTATATCAATTTGCAAGTAAAAAGAATAATTTCCTTTCTAAAACGCATAACTCATTAAATTCGTTGTTATTAAAATTAACTATTAAATTAACTCGCTACAACATAATAAAGCGACCTTTTTAAATGAATGACTAATCTAATGCAAGAGTCTTATTTATTCTAATTCTCAACTACAAATGCGTAAATGAGCATGCTAATCCAAGTTTAATACCTTAAGCTTGCTACATTAATAATCAAAGCAATCTCTTTAAATTAACGATTAATCTTATAAAGGAAACTACCTATTTAAATTTCTATATCACTAATGTGTACGTCTACTCATTAAATTGAATTTAATACTTAGGATAACAAACTCCACTTACCTTGCACAAGGCATGCAAATCGAGGAAGTCCACCAAATCACATGACATGCAACCCAATGCAAGGAAAGCCCCACGAATCAACACACGATGCTCATCTAACCATGGCTAAGGCAAGATGAAAGTTTAATGACCCCCAAATCCGAATTCTAAGGATGGAGGAGGTTTACTCAAACCTGCGAACCCCGAAGGAGATGAACCTCGCCTTAGGCGGTGTCATTCCTACAATCTCCTGCACCCATGAATCACGCAAGCATACATATACATATACATATTCAATGAAGGAGTTAGCTCAAGATTTATCACAAGGGTTAGGAAACAATTACATTTACATGAAAATCGATGCAAAAGCACAATAATAGGTATGCACGATTATTTATATTATCTAAACTACACATTGCACCATGGTTAACCTTCCATTCAAGAATGCCACTTAGGAAGTCAACCAAGGTCAAACGGGTATTACCAATCCGACTAGGGTAGGGGCACTACATGAACTCACAAAATACATCTTCAATTCCAAAAAGAGTTTTGGTTATAGCTCTGCTCTGTACCAGTTCATAAACCCTGAACACTTCTACCGGTATCTCCTTCCCTCCAAGAATACCTTACAAAACATCTACAAATTATTTCATGATATAACATTCACATACAAATGATCTACATACATATCCTTCACATTTCACAGCTCTATATCCATAATTCTATGTTGTCCTATCACATCTTCTTATATTTTCATATCATAATGACCTAACAAACTGACCTATATACCCTTTACAAACAATATGCCTTATGCCGGCTTACAATAAAAAAGATATATAGTATTTTTACAAATAAAACTTCCTTGATGTCGGCTTCCCTGAAGTGTTAGATGCCAGTGCCGATGTCTGTTGGTGAATGCCTCATAATGTCAGTATAGGACTTCCATCTAATCTTGTTACCATCAATGACAACAAATGAATCCAGTGAGTTTCAATTGGCAACATCATTTTTTGATGCACTTTCTTCATCTCTAGCATTATCTTCAAAGGTGTATAGGCTATTCTTCTTCCTATAGCTTCTTGTTCTTTCTTTATCCTTACTAGGAGATCTACTAGAGCTCTTTTTCTCATCTCCACTGGTTTTAACATAGGGACATTTAGAAGAAAAGTATCCTATTTTGCCACAATTAAAACACTTGAAGGGCAATTTTCCTTTATACTTACCGGATCCTCTCTTGAGTTTCCTAAAAAAGTTTGCCACCTTTGCATCTGAGTCTTCACTTAATTCTTTATGAATGTTTTCTACCTTCCCCTTTTTGGTAGTGTCAAAAGAATCCTCTTTCTTGGAAGTAGTTTTACCAGTTGTCCTCATCTTATAAGAATTTAGGGAGCCAAATAACTCATCCATTGAGAATTTTCTCAAATCCTTGGCTTCCTCTATAGTAGAGACTTTTGTATCATACTTAGATGTGAGTGATCTAAGTACATTTTTCACAATAACATCATTAGATATATCTTCTCCTAGTCCTTTGATGGTATTCATAGTTTCATCAACTTTGTGAAGGTAGTTTGTAATCTTTTTTTCATTCTTCATCTTCAACCCTTCACACTGCCCTCTTAGTGTTTATATCTTGGCCTCCTTGACCTTGACATCTCCTTTAATAATCTATGTATTTTATCCCAAGTCTCCTTGGCGGATGAGCATTGCATTACCTTGACAAATTTATTATCAGACAACCCACTAAGAATAACATGTTTTGTGTTTGCATTGTTTTCATACCCCTTCTTAGCATCTGGGTCAGTAGGAGGAACACTAGGGATAGTGTACCCATTCTTTACAAAAAGTGAAACATAAAATCCTAGAGAAATACTCATTTCTTGCCATGGGAGCTTTGTAGGAGGAGGACTCATTTCTTGCCATTGTGTTCTTAGACAAGAATCTACCTAAGCTAGAGAAAGATTTAACCAACTGAGAACTTAGGGCTCTAATACCAATTGTTGAACACAGGATACCATTGAGACGAGTGGGTGAATCAATGACTTTCAATAATATTAACCTTTTAAACCTAAGTGTGTGCACCGGTTAGCAGTTTAAACAGTAAGTGAGTAAACTAGTTAGATAAGGAAGAGATCAAGATGCAAGAACACACAAAAATACATCACACAACACCGAATGTATGATGAAACCCCAATGTAGGAAACACCTCAGTGAGAAATGTTGTTGGAGTCTATTTCTTCAAAGCGGCCTCACAAACAAACAACAATGTTACAATGATTTAGGAAACCAACCCCAAACTGTTTATGGGTACCAACACAAAGGAGCACCAACCCCTACACGGAGCACCAACTTAGTGATATGTAATGAAATACAAACTTATTACAATGAAAGCACCTAGTTACAAATGTGTTTTGTAACCTCTGCAATTTATCTCTCTACCAGTTTTCACTCCTCTGCCTTACCGGTTGAATCCTCTTTCTGTCACTTTGCCTCTTCTCTATTGTTTTACACTACCCTGACTCACTGCTTCTTCCACCACTGGTTCTCTTCTCACCCTCTTCTCCTTCACTTTTTGATGTTGTCTGCCAGTTCTAACATTGTCAATTCAAACACTCTTATTCTTTTTTGTTGCTTGTTAGTGAACGGATTTTTACCTTTCTTCAAATTAATTATTTTCAAACTCTGTCGCCTTCTTTTAAATACAAAAGTTCAACTAAACAGTTGGGTAAGTGTAACATATACTACTTCCCTCTGAATTTTTGATAGGTACAACTCCCTCCATTAGTTATTCAGGGAATAATCTAATTAAATTTAATTGGTATGCTTTTAACTTGAAACAACATAAGGCTACCTACTTTATTCTTAGATGAGAGGCTAATCATTTACACTATTTCAAAGAAAAATTATTCTTCAAAATGCTTCAACATGAGAAATGGAAGTGATCAAAACAAAGTTCAGAACACCATTTTAACAGCTCATAAAAAAAATAGATAAGAGAAATAAAATCTCTTTACAAGCACATATCTTTTAAAATCTCATAGGAAGGAGTCCCAGAATAATAATAATATTCTGCATTGGAAAGGCGATGACTGTCGTTTGATTAGATCAATATATGCAAAGATATATCACTACACAGATTCAAAACTCAAAGGTTTTCCTTCTCCCAAAAACAATATGATCTTATATATATATATATATATATCTTATGTGACAAAGACACAACAATACATGTATAAATCCTTTTCAATTCCATATTTTTAAAGTCCAATGACTTCCTTCAACAAAACAAAACTTCTAAAACCAAAAAAAAAACTAAGTAAAAACTAACAAAATTCTAACCAAAATCTAACCCCTTTTTCGTCTATCTTAATCTAATTTATAGTCTTTAGAACAGAGGAGGTCTCCTTGAAAACTCAACCTCCTTTGAATCAGTTATGAAAACCAATAGAGTATATTTGGGACAGATGTCCTGAAGTCATTGCACAATCATGAAAAATACATAAAAATAGTGCATTAACAACACGTTATGCTGCTTTTCCATCGTCATCTTCTCCTCCGCTTTCCTGGGCATCATGGGAAGTTGAAAGTTCCTCGATTATAGATTGGCTCGGATTCTTCATAGTGTTGATTTTTGCCTTTGTAGCTTCTTTTTTCCATCCGTGCTTCACCATTTTCTCGACATGCTTTAGTAATTGATCGTTACCGATAAACATCATGGACTCAATCCGGGTGACTTGTGTTCTATCTTTAGGGCTGAAATTTCATTTATCTTTAATTTTCTTCATGTATAGCCTGAAAGCCTTTATCCCATCCTGCGTGTTTAGCCCACAAATCCCCAACTTCCATTCATGGTACGGATTAACCACTCTTTGTTGCCATTAACTAAATTGCATTGGAGGTCCTGAAGTTCATAAACAGAAGTCTTGGCATCAAAAATCACAGACTTGAAGGTGAGTACCCGCCACATTATGGTCTTCTTCAATATGAAGAGTTGGCATTCATCGGTTACCAACTTGATTGATTTCTCTGCCAGGAATCTGGTGGCTCCGTACTCTTCTATTTTGGTGAGCATAGGCAAGACATTTTCCCATTTATGTTCCTCTTTCTCCCATGGCAAAATCTGGTTTTGAATTTCTGCAATGAGGCTCTTTATCTCATCACATAACTTCCGGCAGCTTGTGATATACTATCCTCCATCTTTAATTACTCCTTCAATCCATCTCTCCACAGCCTCTGCAATGCTTTTAGCTCATTGAACCTAACTCATTACCTTTTTATTCTCTGGTGAAGTAGGGTCAAATTTCTCTATAGCATGGTATATAAGAAGTGCTCCGAAGCAACCGATGCTATCAATGAATTGAGTGAGAATGTTTATATGCCGCTTTAGCTCTCTGTTCTCCCACCCATCTTTTTCTGACCTGGTGAGCATTTTCTTAGCTGATACCTGGAAGAAATGATTATCTGAATCCCTACTCATGTTTCCAAGCTCCACCTTAGTGATCTCAAAATCCTCTACACTGACTTCCTTATCTTACGCATTGGGCTTGTATGAGGCAATCTCGGCAACCCACTTTCTGGTTCCTTCATCATTATCCTGTCAAGCAGTTCTTTTGAACCTCTTTGGCTTGGGGCCCTTCTCTGTGTACTTAACTACCATGTCCTGAATTGGAATGGTCATAGGAATGAAACTCTATTTTTTGCTTACTGAAGTGGTTAGCCACTTAGGAGTTGCACTCGAACTGGTTGTTCCTCCGATCACTTTAGAGGGTGGCATCATGGCTACGGTAACTGCATGGGAATCCATGGTGTTAACAATGTCATTGTCAAGATCTTCAACTTCAAATATATGAGCATCAAGAATTTTATCCTTCACCTCTATATATTTGGTTTGGTCCATTCTTTTCTACACAGCACTTTGTGACCTGGTATGTCAAGGAGTAGGGAATTCTAGAGCTGGATTAGGCTTGTGCCTAATGTGAGATGGCTTTTTATCCTTGCATGAACAGGCATAGAAGTGTGATTAGAAAAACGCTTTGGTGAATGCAGAGTAACCTCACTATTTCTCGCTAAGTTAGACTTGGCGCCTAATCTCACTGCACTCTTCCTACCAACCCATTGTGCAGTTCTCTCCAAAACCCTTTTTGTTTTTAGCTATATATCGTCCTCTTCTTCCACATCCCTGTTGATGCAAGACACTTTAATTTTAGCTTGGACTAAGTATCCAGGTTCAAACAACTCCAGATAATCTTCTTCAAGCCCATTTATGTCAAGCTTCACCTGCAATGAAATTACTTGCCCCAACACCATTCTCATGTTTGCCCTCTTGAAAACCTTGAGCTCATCACTACAATCTTCCCAGAAGTCCTCTAGATGTGGAATTGGGAGGTACGACATCAAACCAAGACTTCATGAGAAACCCTTATTGTCAAAGCCTTTTCTTTCATGGTACAGTGGAAAATTGAAGTTTTTCAAGTCCGCTCCAATGCTCAAAGCATATGACATTGAACTGCAGGATAAAATACCCAACTGAACAGGAAAATGATCCTCCCATTTATCCTTGGGTTGATTCTTCTTAGTCACGGTAGCCAATTGCCTACAAATCTCTACCAAAACAAAACAATCTGAACAAAAATGAGGAAGCTTGAAGGGCTCTTCCTCAAAACTGCCAACTCTTATGTAGCAAAACCGAGGGAATTGGCTAAAGAAACTACCAAATCTCTTCACTAATGCCTGTGCATCCTCAAGCATCCTCTTGGTTTTCATGTTCTTTAATTCGTAACACAAATCTCCCAGGAAGGCATTATATACCCTCCTAAAGTCTTGCAAGGCATTATCCTTTTATAACATAGGGTAAAAATCATATACAGAGACCTCTCCCTCAGTGAGTTGCCTAGGTATTCCCACTATCTCATGTTTGCCCTCTTGAAAACCTTGAGCTTATCACTGCAATCTTCCTAGAAGTCCTCTAGATGTGGAATTGGGAGGTATGGCATCACACCAAGACTTCATGAGAAACCTTTATTGTCAAAGCCTTTTCTTTCATAGTACAGTGGAAAATTGAAGTTTTTCAAGTCTGCTCCAATGCTCAAAGCATATGACATTGAACTCCAGGATAAAATATCCAACAGAATAGGAAAATGCTCCTCCCATTTATCCTTGGGTTGAGCCTTCTTAATCACGATAGCCAACTGCCTACAAATCTCTGCCAAAACAAAACAATGTGAACAAAAATGACGAAGCTTGAAGGGCTCTTCCTCAAAACCACCTACTCTTATGTAGAAAAAGTGAGGGAACTAGATAAAGAAACTACCAAATCTCTTCACTAATTCCTGTGCATCCTTAGACATCCTCTTGGTTTTCATGTTCTTTAATTCATAACACAAATCTCCTAGGAAGGCATTATGTAGCCTCCTAAAGTCTTGAAAGGCATTATCCTTTTGTAACACAGGGTAAAACTCATATACAGAGACCTCTCCCTTAGTGAGCTACCTAGGTATTCCCACTATCTCCTTAACACACGCTAAGCAATATATCAGATATGAGGACATGAAGAAATTCTGCTTAAACTGTTTGGCCATACTCAACTGCTCCCTCATAGAATCGGTGATTAGTTCTACCCAATAGAGGTATTGATTTCCTTCTAATACCAATTGTACATAGCAATAAATCCAGTTGTCTAAACTGTAGGCCTCCACCGAGCCTCTGACTTGGTGCAACAGTAACATGACATCATTATTATGGGGAAGCATATGGTTCTTGTTGGAATTGTTGGGCAACCTAGAGCCACCCCTTTGGGGAACCTTCAACCAATATTTCACTACATTATTCTGGTGTTTGGTTCTATTGGTGTTGAACTTAGTAATTGATTGGGTGGGAGAAAAGTTCAAGAACTGGTAATTAGGTAGTTTGAAAATGGAGGAAATAACTTTGTGGTTAATGGCAAGGAGGGTTTCACCATTATCTATTCTAATGGTTTCAGAAATTGGATCATACCTCAGAATACACTCTCTAACCAGTTCTAGGCAAGGGATAGTTGGGGGGAAGGCTGCCTCTTCTATGAGACCACTACTCAGAATTTTCACACCAAAGGAACCATCAATTCCCTTGAATATCCTTTCTTTTAAAACTTCAATATTTTCCCCTTTTAAGTTTGTATCACTGACTATGGGCTCTGTACATGCAAGACTAAAAATGTTCCTGAAAAGGTGCAATGTGGACTTCATAATTCATAAATGACAAGCCTCATTTTCTCAGCAAATCTTATTATGAGAGAGAAAAAGCAGGTCAAAATCACTCGAGAAGACAAGAAACAAACTCACCTTCACAGTTGAGAGTAATCGGACGACTACCAGCAAACAAACCTTCTATCCAAGAAAAGTAACTTCACAGCAATGAGGAACAAATTGTCAGAGAATTAATCCCTTCATTCCTTATAGAAAAAGCAATGATACGTACTTATTAAGTGCATTAATTCCAATCATCAGTTTAAATGTGCTGAATGCATGGCGGTGTTTTTGAAGTAACTGCTAGTTACCGAAATGATTACTTGCCTCAAAAACTTAAACAGTTGATGTCACCCGAGATATGGTTCAATCTTCATCATACTTGGCAATAAGTGCACCATCATGTCTTTTAGCTCATGGGACCCACCTAATTTGAACACGCATGAACAATCTGAACTGACTTCACCGGAGTTCAAGTAGTTCAAGTAGTTCAAGGCGGACACCACACCAAGAAAAATTCTCTTCTGAAAGGATTGACTATGTTAAGTATTGTTGACCCTTTGAACCGTGTTGAACACGTTGAGCACCCCTGAACCGTTTGAACTAGGTTCAAAGAGTTCACAGCCTGGAGAGAGATGATATAACACATCATTGAACACGACCAGTAAAAGAACCGCTGCAAAACACTTTGAGTGAATGTTAGTATGAAAACCTAATAGACACCTAAGAACCCGCGGAACCTAAATGAACCTTATGAACCTACTTCAAAATGGTTCAATGAGTTCACGGGGTTCAAACTAATCATTAAAACTTGGCATTTTAGATTAAAAGATAACCTACAAATGGATTAAGGATTGAACCAAGGAATTCCAAGAAAGATAAGGACTTCAAATAAAATTTTATAGGGTGATTTACTCCTGTTATGAAGGATGAATGATAAGGTAACATTGGCTCTGACTAGGAATTGTATTTTGCGAAGGAAAATGCAAAGAACTCTAAATCTCTGGTTTCGCATAGCCAAAAATAGACAGGGGGACAAAAGAGGACTAACACCTAACAGACACAAAAAAAAACACCTAAACTACTATATATAGGAACAATTAATCACAGATTTCATAGTTTGTAGAGCTTGAGATCCTGCCCATTGTAGGTATAGGGCATAACCATTCCATCAGAATAGTTGATTCTAAAAGCATTTTGTCCCACCACTTCACAGATCTTGAAGGGGCCTTTCCACAATGAGTCAAATTTACCGTGGGCACCCTTTGGTTATTTCCTTTTATCCCATAACAGTACTTCATCTCCTTTAAGGAAACCTCTTGGCCGAGCTCTCATGTCAAAGATCTTCTTCACTCTATTCTGATGCTCAGTAATTCTATCCACTAACATTTCTCTTTCTTCTTCCAACTTCATCAAATACATAACCCTCTTCTCTAGAGCATTTTGGAAAAAGGAATTTTTGATTACTATTTGAAGTTTGGTTAACAATAATTCCAGGGGTAAAGAAATTTTCCTGCCAATCCCATACACAAGCTCAAAAGGTGTCATTCTGATGGCTCTTTTAGGCATAATTTTGTCCACCCATAAGGCTTCATATACCTTCTTATGCCAATTTTGAGCATTTTCATCAACCAACTTCTTCATAATTGCTACCAGGTTCTTATTGCTTGATTCTGCCAATCCATTATGTTAGGCCCAATATGGAAAGTTGATGTACTGAGAGGGGAGGGGTGAATCAGTACTCCAAAACTTTTCTTTGATAATAAACCTTACTGTTATGCATAAACATAATAGTGCAGTAACATAAAATAAAACTAAAATCAACAGATAGCAATCATACATGATTCACTCCATAACAAATATATTTTGGTCATGCAGAAACTCTTGGTTAGAGAGAAAAACTGCGGTGGGGATGGCACCCACAACTTCACTACTGCAATAATAAAGAATGCTCAGTTAGAGCTACAGTTAGCTATTTCTGATAGTTTACCCTATTAGGAGTATCAAGATTAGTTAGATCTACCTTACTAAAGGATTTTACAACATTATACAAGTGTAGCACCTGGTTAAAGGATTTACAATTTATAGACTTGGTTAGAGTCTTTTACCCTGTTAAAGGTTTCTCTTACAACTTCAAAATATTACAATAAAATCATTACAAATATCTGCAACTTTACATCTGAAATGCTAAAGCAAATTCTATGTGCTCTGAATAAGATTACCTAGCTTGTAGCATACCTCGGTAACCCATAATGAAACTCGATAAACCCTTCTGTTTACTCTGTTCTTCGACTATTCACTAATAACCTTCTCGGTGACCTCTTTGTGTCTCTGTAATAGTCTTCCTTCATGCATACACACACACATTCCCTCTTTCTAACCCTAGAATCATGCTATATAAATAGATCACTTACAACAGTGATTTAATTCATTGCTTCAATCTTACAAAAAGATTCTTCAAATGAATGACTAAACAAAATATCTCATTGGTTAGATTGACCTTGTAATCATACACAATCTTCTAGTGCAATTTCCAATGCAAAAATGGTTAGATGTGCCTCGATCTTGTAACACATTTTCATGTGCATGTCCAGGTTCAATGTATCTGGAAAAATGTTTCACTCAGTGAATATCAACTCAGTGAGTTAACTTTACCACTCGGTAGCCATGAAACTTTACTCGGTAAATAGCTCGGTGAATACTGTGTTCTGTGACTACTTTCTTCTGTAACTGACTAGACTATTCATACCGACTTCTCTGTGTGTACCGATTGCATGATTCGGTAATACTAACCGACTAGAATATAGTATGACTTTGGATATGAAACTAATGGCAATTTGATAAGTAGTAACAATCTCCCCTTTTGACATTAGTTGAGATGTTTGACAAAAACTACTTACAAAGTCATAACTCAAAAACTATATACTTGACAAAATGACTATACTTGACAATATATACAATAGTCAATAAAATAGTATATGCAGATATACTCCCCTTATCATTATTCTGTACATAATTTTGAATTTTGCATGTTTGGTTCTGTTCTGTACTTGTGTGCTCTGAATGCTCTATATATTCTGCTCGGTATACTCCCCTTGTATACAATACACAAAATTGTGTTAACAAAACTGTATTACTCTCCAAATGTAGAATTACTCCTGCTTTGCTGGGCTTTCCTCTTTGTAGTATCATAATATTACTCCCCCTTTTTGACAAACATTAAAAACTTAATTTCTATCCAGAGGCGGTAACTGATCAAAAATAGTCTTATACTTAGTTCGAGCGTCGGTGAGGGCGACTAAGAGTGAGTCCTTGACACTTTCCATTAATGAGTTTTGTGCTTGAATATCAGATAATAGTGATATCAAGCCATCAAGAGTGCTTCCCTCTTTTGTAGTTGATAACCGTGTAGCTCGGTTGAGCTGTTCCTGTACTGATGAGAGATGAGGAAGGAATAGTGTTTGAAGGGTCATTATATCCATCCTGATTTTATGCTCTTCATTCCTTAGTTCTAACTATTGAGCCATGAGCTATTGTAGCTTTTGGTAAAAGTTCTGAACTAAATTAGACTCAGTGGTCAACTTAGATGAGAGATTGGTGATCTCTTTCTCAATTGCATCAGTTTTATTTTTGATATCTTTAATAAATAAAGAAAATGTATACAATTTCTGGAATAAATAAAGAATGTGCTTGAGTTGAGGGGACAACTCAGCAATGAATTTGACAAGTTTTACCTTGCCAACAACAATTGATTTTTGTACTTCCTCTATCATTTTTGTTGTAAGCTCTTTATCCTTAAGCTTGCTTAAGTACTCAGATGCATCAACTCCAGATGTTTCAATCTGATTGAGGAGTTCATCCAATTGAACATGGATGGCTGCATCGGTTGACACTATTGTTGATGGTAGCATTTCTATGAGTAGTGTCCTAACCTTCTGAAGTGCTTAATTCTTTTTCTATATGGCTAGTTGCTTCTCCTGTTCAACCTTTGCTTTGCATAGTTCACCAAATTCAGTGAGTGCTTGCCCTTTCAATTTGGAAATGTCTACATTGGGCAACATGATCGGTTTAGATAAGCCAAATTTAAAACCATGCTTTCTCACCTTCTTTTCTCTTCCTTTGGTCTATGGCACTAAAGCAAGTGCTTATGAGGCTTCTGACCCTCAGTAGGTTGCTCGGTAGATGCAACACTTTGGTCGGTTCTTGTAGCCGTTGCAGTGTCTTTGGGTGGCTCGGTGCTAGGGGTCTCAGTTGTAATAGTTGCAGTGCTTGTCTGTGCTTGAGACTTCTGATCTCTGGTTGTATCACCTGTAGCTTCAGATTTGTTACTTGTATCTCCTACAGCTTTAGATTTGTTGCCTTCGGTAGCTTGCTCGATGTGGATACTTCATGTAGTTCTTTTTCTTAAACCAACACTTCTCGGTACTATGTCCATATCTATTGCAGTTTTTACAAAACCCTTTGAATTTTGCCTTCTGATAGTTGTTAACAGACTTTGTCCTACATTGATTAGGTGTGTGACCATATTTATTGCAATTGTAACAATATCCATTGGACTTAGAGATATTCGATTGCTTACCTTTTCTGATCTGACATATGTTGGCACTATGCCCTTGATTTCCACAGTTGTAGCAAATAGGCTTCTTCCTTTTGATGTTATTCCATTTTCCAGCTTGTTTTGATGATTCTCCTCTCTCGGTAGTATGAATTCCTTTCTCGGTAGAGTCTTTTCCTTTGTAACCGAGTCCTCCATCTTTGTAGAGTCTTCTTCTATTCAGTTGCTCATCCAACAACTTTGATGCTTCATAACTTTTCTCCAATGATTCTTTGGATTTCTTCTCAGTTTCAAGTTCACCAGTCAACCTTGATACTTCAAGTTTCAATGATTGATTTTAATCATTCTTTATAATTGCTTCATGATGTGCATAACCTAGTTGATCTATCATATTTTGTTGAATACCAGTTAACCTTATGATTTCATCATCCTCATCAGATACTAAAGCTTCAAGTTGTTGTTTCTCTCTTTGTAGATCTCTTGCTTTATCCTCAGCTATCCTTAATGCATCTAGATTTTTAGTCATCTGTGTACTGAAATGTTCATGTTCTCTTTTCATTGCTTTTAGTTGATCAGCCAATGCTTTATTCTTTTCTTTCAACATTCCAATCATTTCTTCAGTCTCTTCAGATATACTGTTCTCAGATGATGTCTCAATTTGTTCCACTAGCTCTTGAGAATCCTGCAAGTCATCAGATAATCTTCTCCTTACTTTCAAAGATTTTTGCATTTGCCTTTGCATGTCTGCAATTACATAATTTGCATTATCCATCTCTTCTTGAAGATGCACAATCCTCCGAGATTGTTTGTAGCCTTCCATTGCTAAGATCTTTCTCTTTAGGTAGTTAAACCCTTTTCCAAGATTGCTGCTCTGATACCAATTATTAGGCCCAATATGGAAAGCTAATGTACTGAGAGGGGAGGGGTGAATCAGTACTCCAAAACTTTTCTTTGATAATAACCTTACTGTTATGCATAAACAGAATAGTGCAGTAACATAAAATAAAAGTAAAATCAACAAATAGGAATCATACATGATTCACTCCATAACACATATTATTTGGTCATGCAGAAACTCTTGGTTAGAGAGAAAAAATATGGTGGGGATGGCATCCACAACTTCACTACTGCAATAATAAAGAATGCTCGGTTATAGCTACATTTATCTATTTTTGATATCTTACCCTATTAGGAGTATCAAGATCAGTTAGATCTACCTTACTAAAGGATTTTACAACATTATACAAGTGTAGCACCTGGTTAAAGGATTTACAATTTATAGACATGGTTAGAGTCTTTTACCTTGTTAAAGGTTTCTCTTACAACTTCAAAATGTTACAATAAAATCATTACAAATATTTGCAACTTTACATCTGAAATGCTAAAGTAGATTCTATGTGCTCTTAATAAGATTACCTAGCTTGTAGCATACCTCGGTAACCCATAATGAAACTCAGTAAACCCTTCTGTTTACTCTGTTCTTTGACTGTTCACTGATAACCTTCTCAGTGACCTCTCTGTGTCTCTGTAACAGTCTTCCTTCATGCATACACACACACATTCCCTCTTTCTAACCCTAGAATCATGCTGTATAAATAGATCACTTACAGCGGTGATTTAATTCATTGCTTCGATATTACAAAAAGATTCTTCGAATGAATGACTAAACAAAATATCTCATTGGTTATATTGACCTTGTAATCATACACAATCTCCTAATGCAATTTCCAATGCAAAAACGGTTAGATGTGCCTCGATCTTGTAACACATTTTCATGTGCATGTCCAGGTTCAATGTATCTGGTAAAATGTTTCACTCGGTGAATATCAACTCGGTGAGTTAACTTTACCACTCAGTAGCCATGAAACTTTACTTGATAAACAGCTTGGTGAATACTACATTCTGTGACTGCTTTCTTCTGTAACCGACTAGACTATTCATACCAACTTCTCTGTGTGTACCGACTGCATGATTCGGTAATACTAACCAACTAGAATATAGTATGACTTTGGATATGAAACTAATGGCAATTTGATAAGTAGTAACACATTACCTTGCGGAAAGTAATCAGAGGAATGTGAGAGAGTAATTTGATGTTCATAGAAAAAAATGGTTAGTTCTTTAGAGGAGAAGTACCATGCATTATCTGCAACAATCTTCTAAGGGACCCCAAAATGGACCAAAATGCAATCCTTGAGAAAGTTACATATGACCTCTGAATTTGCCTTCTTAGTGGGAACAACCTCCACCCACTTAGTAAAATAATCCGTTGCTTTTAAAATGTACATATGACTAGCACTAGAATGAGGATTTATTGGCCCAATGAAATCAATACCCCATTGTTTGAAGGGTTCATCTATTACCACAGGCCTTAAAGGTAGAGTTGCTAAATGTGTTTTCTCAGAAAAGAGTTGGCATTTTTCACATCCCTTAACATAAACATATGCATCCCAAAACATATCAGGCCAATAAAAGTAATTTTTTAAAATCTTAAAAGCAATCACAGAGGATGAGAAATGCCCGTCGCAGGCTTCATCATGATAAACTTCCAGAAGCTTTTTCTATTGAGGCTTATCCACACACCTTAAATAAGTACCATCCAAACCTTTTTTGTATGGAACATTTTTCCAAATAACATACTTAGCTGCTTTTAACTTGAGATTACTTTGCTCCTCAGCTGACAAATGACTTGGGCAGCTGTCGCAAGTCAAATAGTAGGCTACATCAGAAAACCACGTATCTTGCAATCCAATAAATAGGGTCAATGGTAACTCTTTTTCTGTTTTCATCTTATTTTCTGCTATTAATTTGCATAAGCCTTGTCCTTTAACCATCTTTATAGGGTGAATGTCTAGATCATATTCCTAAATTTTTGTTATCCATGGCACTCTTTTATTGAGTCTGACTTCTTGCTGAATTAAAATGCTTTTCACCGTAGAATCTGGAACAAAAACCACAAAATGAGAGTGTAAAATGTAATACCGAAATTGTTTTACAGCTTTAACCATAGCAAAGGCTTGTTTCTCTGAGAGCGAATACCTAAGCTCATGCTTCTTGAGAGGAACACTCATGAATGCTATAGGTGCTTCAATCCTAGATTCATCTACTTGCAACAATATTCCTGACATTGTATGTTCTGAGGCATAGCAGTATATAATGAAATCCTTTTTGAAATTTGGGTTGATGAGAGTTGGTGCATTAACAACTGAACTCTTGATTCTTTCAAAATCTTCTTTGGCTTCTTTATTCCATTTGAAAGGATGCCTTTCGCTCAACAAGCTGATGATATGCTTGGTAGTTTTTGCAAATTCAAGTGCAAACCATCTTAGGAAATTAACCTGGCCAAAGAAAGACCTTACTCCAATCTGATTTGAAGGTATGCTGAGATGTTGAATTACATTGACTCTCTTAGGATCAATCTTGACACATTCTTTTGAAATGATATGCCCCAACAATTTGCCCTCAGTTACACAGAAAACTGACTTCTTTGGGTTCAAGGAGATGCCATGCTCTCGACAATGTTGTAGAACTGCCCTCAGATCTTTGAGATGATTCTTCCTATCTTTAAAAAACATTGTCAATTCATCTAGGTAAACAACAATAATTTTGTCACAAAAATCCTTAAAAGAAGAATCCATGGCCCTTTGAAAAGTTGTTCCGACATTTATCAAACCAAATGGCATACGATTATATGCAAATGTTCCCCATGGAGTGATGAATGTTGTCTTGTGTTGTTCATTCTCTACAACACTAATTTGATTGTAACTAGAAAAACCATCTAACATTAACATCATTTCTGACCCAGATACTGCCTACAAAATATGATCCATATTGGGTAAAGCATAGTTATCCTTAAGACTTGCCTGATTCAGATTGCGAAAATCTACACAAATCCAAATTTCCCCAATCTTCTTCCTCACAGGCACAATATTGGCTACCCAGATAGAGTGATGAATTGGATATATAATTCTGGCTTTAAGCATTTTATCTACCTCTTTAAAAATTGTGTCTGCCATCATGGGATTGAAATTTCTCAATTTTTATCTAAAAGGAGAAACACCGGGCTTCAACGGAATTTGATGTTGAAATTACCCATTCCTAAACTCCTTCATATCATCATAGGACCAAGCGAATACATCAATGTATTCCTTCAGTAGCCCACTGAGTATTCGTTTTTCCTCAGAAGAGCAACATTTGCCAATTGTTACCATTTTAGGATTAGATTCATCACCAAGAGTAATCTTTTCACAACTTCCTTTCCCGCCATCCTCGAGAGATTTCTTGCCTATGAACACATCATTTCGGGTGAAAAACCTCTCCAGAGTCACTAGCCCTTTCGGAATTTTGTTCCCTTTAAGCTGAATGAAATTGTTTTCAAAATCAATACCCCGATCCGGACTAAATTCCTTGCAACTATCTTCGAAACCTCTGAAATATGATTAGGAAAATGAATGAGCGCACTCCAGAAAGTCTTTGATCTGAGCATCTGTATCAAATACTTGCCAATGGTTTACATTATCAAGGACACTAGGCCTATATATCATTTCAATCCTATAAGAATCATCCTTAAAGTCTGGGTGTGGTAACAAAAGAGAAGCTGAAATGACCAACGAATCCGCCCTAGTGTTTTGATCCCTTGGTATAGCTTCGATTGAGAAAGCATAAAAAAACTCAATCTCATCCCAAACCCTATTTCTATAATGTTTCAATCTATCATTCTTAACTGAATAGACATTTCTTACCTATCTGACAATCAGCTCTGCATCCCCTTTAACCTTGAGCAGTTTAATACCCTTACACTTGGCTTCATTTAATCCTAACAGTAATGCCTCATACTCTGTAGTGTTATTAGTATTCTTGAAATCCAACTTGAAAGAAAAAGGAAAAATGTTACCATTAGGGGATAGCAAAACTACCCCTACTCCAGAGCTAGAGTTGGTGCAACTTCCATCAAATTCCATCTGCCACAATCTGCCATGTTCATCAACTGCTTCTTCAAATTCTTTTTTATCAGGTGCAAGGATGAGATAGTTTCCAAATTCACATTCTTGGAACAGGATCTGGGCTTTGGGATTATCGGAGGGAAAGACCGTGTATTTATTTTTCGGTTCAGGTTCAAGTTTGATTTTCTGTTTCCCAAGTGGAATGATAGCTTTTGACCAATCCATCTTAATTTCACCTCCAAGTTCTTTACAGAAATTTCTACTTAAGAGCATCCCATAACTTGCAGGAATGTCAGCAACCAAAATAGTCAATTTTACCCTTTTATCAAGACATGCTGCTAGCACTACTTGAGCATCCTTTACCTATCCAATAAGAGGGACCTGCTTCCCATCCATTGAAGAACATCTCCCAAATGTCTTAGTGAGTGTTAAACCTAAAGACCTAGCAACAAATGAAGGCATCATGTTATTTGACGCTCCTAAATCTATTATACAATTGCTAAGCTTCTGAACATTTAGGAGAAGAGATATGTAAAAAGGTTTGGGTTTCAGAACTTCAATGTAAAGTCTATCTTCAACATTGTGAAAAGAACAGGGATTAATCAAATTAGTAGAAGGGCACGGAACAGATGCAGGTTTTTTAGCAGTAAACAAATCACTATCCCAACACACATTTATACACTGAGGACTCTGAAGAAGAATCTCCTTTTACATACTTGACCGGTTTGTCTAGTTCCTTCGGGTTCAGTTTCAAATATTCAGCAGTAGAAAGTTGAACAGTTGAAGCTTTACAAAATTCAATTATGTCAAAGGAGGAGAAAGAAGAAGAATTATTTTTACTTTCAAGATTTCTTTGTAAAATCTTAACTTTGAGAGTCTTTGCATAGGAGGAAAAATCATTACTTGTGGGGTCTTTACCTTTTAAATTAGCCCTAGAAGAGCTTGCAAAAGGAGCAGGTTGGGAGGTTTGTTGATTCCTTGTAAGGATTGCACATGCAAGATCTTCAAGAGTTACCAAAATATTACCACCTCTTTCTGAATCTGACTCATATTCAAGGTAGAATGATCTAGAGTCGCCAGATACTTCTTGAATTTTCTCAGCTTTAGTGAACTCACCTAGTTCATCATTTCTATTTTTCATTTGAATATGCCTTATCATATCAAGACAAGAACTCCCATAATGATCTGTAGTGAGGTGAAAAGAGCACATAGCACCCTTATTAGGGGGGCCTCTATTTGCAATCTTTGCGGGGCAGCGGGCAATTGTAAAGATCACCCATAATTATACTGGTTTGGTTGTTTTCTGCTTATATCTTGGTAGGGCCATGGGTAGGAAACTCTAGGTTTCGATATTTGCCTCTTCAAAGCAATCATATCATTGACTAGCCTTTGAACAACTGGATCAGTTGAAGAGGTGGAAGCTTGAGGTAGACCTTGAGGAATTTGCACATCCTTTCTCCATTTCTCGGTTGTTATTAGATCATCTTCGAGTTCTATAGCTTGATTTTGTGCACTATCAAGATCGGCTAGCCTATTTCTTCTGAGATGGAAACCAACATTGGGAGGCATAGAGTTTATAAAGAAACATTGTTGATTGCCAACAATTGGTCTTTTAGCCTGGGGGATTTTATGGATAATCTTATTATACATGGCTACATAGTCCCTCATTGGCTCATGAATCTCTTTTTTCATTTGTGTGAGCTGAGCCAATAGTGAGTGCTCATCATTAGTGCTCTTGAAGCGTTTCTCAAAAGCTGTTTTCATTGTTTGCCAATTAGTTATAGATCCCACTTGCAGATGACTGAACCAATCTGCTACCCCCTCGGTAAGAGTTTGAGCAAAAATCCTAACAGCCACATCCTCATGGTGTACTGCCAGTATCCCAGTAGCTACATTAAAAGATTTCAAGTGTTCTTCAACTGAGACTTTTCCATCCCCATTAAACTTAGGTAAAACATCCCTTGCCCCTTTTGGAAGTGGATTATGGGCTCCAAGGGAAAGAGGTCTGACTGTGGCATCCCATGGTTGGGCCATAATGAAAATAGGGTAAATAGTTACAAGGGGAGGGGCTTGAATTCCAGTAAGTGTTAGTGCTTGCCAGTGGCTAGAAGAGGAAGGTATAGAAGTGGTTCTGGTAGGAGATGAAAGTCTACTTTTAGCGTTCCTCTTGGGAGTGAAATTTGTGGAAAATGATAACCCTTACAATTCTTCAAAATAATTATCAGTTACTCCCTCTCTCCTTTGTGATCTGGTATAAGGACGAGAATCCAGTGTTGTTGTCTCTAGGGTTTCTAAGGTCTTTAAACAATTCATTCGACCTCAACAATATTCTTGAGTTATGGAAATTTGTCTCAGACAAAGCGAACCTGTTGATACTGTTGATTATGAGTTCAATTATAACATGTTCATAACATGCTAATCTATTGAATGTTCGACATCTCCCCAGTAGAGTCGCCAAAAATATGTTAGTGAATAGATTTTTGCCTTTCTTCAAATTAATAAATTTCAAACTCTATCGCCTTCTTTTAAAGACAAAAGTTCAACTAAAGAGTTGGGTAAGTGTAACATATACTACTTCCCTCTGAAATTTTTGATAGGTACAACTCCCTCCATTAGTTATTCAAGCAATAATCTAAATAAATTTAATTAGTATGCTTTTAACCTGAAAGCACGTAAGGCTACCTACTTCATTCTTAGATGAGAGGCTAATGATTTACACATATTTTAGAGAAAAATTATTCTTTAAAATGCTTCAACATGAGAAATGGAAGTGATTGAAACAAAGCTCAGAACACCAGTTTAACAGTTCATAAAAATATAGATAAGATAAATAAAATCTCTTTTCAAGCACATATCTTTTAAAATCTCACAGTAAGGAGTCCCAGAATAATAATAATATTCTGCATTGGAAAGGCAATCACTGACATTTGATTAGATCAATATATGCAAAGATATATCGCTACACAGATTCAAAACTCAAAGGTTTTCCTTCTCCCAAAAACAATATGATCTTTTATATATGTATATCTTATGTGACAAAGACACA
Organism: Cryptomeria japonica; assembly: GCF_030272615.1. Taxonomy (NCBI): domain Eukaryota; kingdom Viridiplantae; phylum Streptophyta; class Pinopsida; order Cupressales; family Cupressaceae; genus Cryptomeria; species Cryptomeria japonica. The sequence goes on from NC_081411.1 coordinate 325,340,574, forward strand.
ACAATACATGTATAAATCCTTTTCAGTTACATCTTTTTAAAGTTTGATGCCTTCCTTCAACAAAACAAAACTTCTAAAACAAGAAAAAAAAACTAAGTAAAAACTAACAAAATTCTAACCAAAATCTAACCCCTTTTTTGTCTATCTTAATCTAATTTATAGTCTTTAGAACAGAGGAGGTCTCCCTGAAAACTCGACCTCCTCTGAATCAGTTATGAAAACCAACAGAGTATATTTGGGACAGATGTCCCGAAGTCATTTTCACAATCATGAAAAATACATAAAAACAGAGCATTAACAACACGTTATGTTTCTTTTCCATCGTCATCTTCTCTTCTACTTTCCTGGGTGTTGTGGGCAGTTGCAAGTTCCTCAATTATAGATTGGTTCAGATTCTTCATAGCATTGATTTTTGCCTTTGCGACTTCTTTGTTCCATCTGTGCTTCACCATTTTCTCGACATGCTTTCATAACTGATCGTTACTGATAAATGTCATGGACTCGATCCAGGTGACTTGTGTTATATCTTCAAGGGTGAAATTGCCTTTACCTTTAATTTTCTCCATGCATAGCCTGAAAGCCTTTATCACATCCTCTGTGTTCAACCCATAAATCCCCAACTGCCAATCGTGGTCTAGATTAACCACTTTTTTGTCATTAACTAAATGGCATTAGAGGTCCCAAAGTTCATAAACAGAAGTCTTGGCATCAGAAATTATAGACTTGAAGGTGAGTACCTACCACATTATGGTGTTCTTCAATACAAAGAGTTGGCATTCATTGGTTACCAACTTGATTGAATGTTGTGTTAGGAATCTGGTGGCTCCTTACTCTTCTATTTTGGTGAGCATAGGCAAGACATTTTCCCATTTATGTTCCTCTTTCTCCCATGGCAAAATCTAGTTTTGAATTTCTACAATGAGGCTTTGTATCTCATCACATAACTTCTGGGAGCTTGTGATATACTTTCCCCCGTCTTTAATTACTCCTTCAATCCATCTCTCCATAGCCTCTGCAATGCTTTTAGCTCATTGAACCTGACTCATTAGCTTTTTATTCTCTAGTGAAGTAGGGTCAAAATTCTCTATAGCATGGTTTATAAGAAGTGCTCCAAAGCAACCAATGCTATCAATGAATTGAGCGAGAATGTTTATATGCCGCTTTAGCTCTCTCTTCTCCCGCCCGTCTTTTTTTGACCTGGTGAGCATTTTCTTAGCTGATACCTGGAAGAAATGATTATCTGAATCCCTACTCATGTTTCTGAGCTCCACCTTGGTGATCTCAAAATCCTCTGCACTGACTTCCTTATCTTACTCCTTGGGCTTGTATGAGGCAATCGTGGCAACCCACTTTCTAGTTCCTTCATCATTATCTAGTCGGGCAGTTCTTTTGAACCTCTTTGGCTTGGGGCCCTTCTCTGTGTACTTAACTACCATGTCCTGAATTGGAATGGCCATGGGAATGAAAATCTATTTTTTGCTTACAGAAATGGTTAGCCACTTAGGAGTTTCACTCGAACTAGTTGTTCCTCAGATCACTTTAGAGGGTGGCATCATGGCTATGGTAACTGCATGGGAATCCATGGTGTTAACAATGTCACTGTCAAGATCTTCAACTTCAAGTATATGAGCATCAAGAATTTTATCCTTTGCCTCTGTATATTTGGTTTGGTCCATTCTTTTCTGTGCAGCACTTCGTGTCCTAGTATGTCAAGGAGTACGAAATTCTAGAGTCGGATTAGGCTTGTACCTAATGTGAGATGGTGTTTTATCCTTACCTACATGAACAGGCATAGAAGTATGATTAGAAAAATGTGTTGGTGAATGCAGAGTAACCTCACTATTTCTTGCAGAGTTAGACTTGGTGCCTAATCTCACTGCACTTTTCCTAACAACCCATTCTGCGGTTCTCTCCAAAACCCTTTTTGGTTTTAGTTGTATATCGTCCTCTTCTTCCACATCCCTATTAATGCAGGACACTTTGGTTTCAGCTTGGACTAAGTATTCGGGTTCAAACAGCTCCAGATAATCTTCTTCAAGCCCATTTATGTCAAGCTTCACCTGTAGTGAAATTACTTGCTCCAACACCATTCTCATGTTTTCCCTCTGGAACACCTTGATCTCATCATTGCAATCTTCCTAAAAGTCCTCTAGATGTGGAATTGGGAGGTACAGCATCAAACCAAGACTTCGTGAGAAACCCTTATTGTCAAAGCCTTTTCTTTCATGGTACAGTGGAAAATTGAAGTTTTTCAAGTCCGCTCCAATGCTCAAAGCATATGACATTGAACTGCAGAATAAAATACCCAACTAAATAGGAAAATGATTGTCCCATTTATGCTTGGGTTGAGCCTTCTTAATCACGGTAGCCAATTGCCTACAAATCTCTGCCAAAATAGAACAATATGAACAAAAACGAGGAAGCTTGAAGGGCTCTTCCTCAAAACTGCCTACTCTTATGTAGCAAAAGCGAGGGAGCTGGATAAAGAAGCTACCAAATCTCTTCACTAATGCCTGTGCATCCTTAGGCATCCTCTTGATTTTCATGTTCTTTAATTCGTAACACAAATCTCCCAGGAAGGCATTATATACCATCCTAAAGTCTTGCAAGGTATTATCCTTTTATAACATAGGGTAAGAATCATATTCAGAGACCTCTCCCTCAGTGAGCTGCCTAGGTATTCCCACTATCTCCTTAACACATGCCATGCAATATATCAGATATGAGGACATGAAGAAATTCTGCTTAAATTGTTTGGCCATACTCAACTGCTCTCTCATGGAATCGGCGATTAGTTCTACCCAATCAAGGTATTGCTTTCCTTCTAATAGCAGTTGTACATAGCAATAAATCTAGTCATCAAAACTATAGGCCTCCGTTGAGCCTCTGACTCAGTGCAACAGTAACATGACATCATGAATGTGGGGAAGCATATGGTTCTTGTTGGGATTCTTGGGCAACCTGAAGCCACCCCTTTGGGGAACCTTCAACCAATATTTTGCTACATTATTTCAGTACCCAATTCTATTTGCATTGAACTCAGTAATTGATTGGGTGGGAGAAAAGTTCGAGAACTAGTAATCAGGTAGTCTAAAAATGGAGGAAATAACTTTGCGGTTAATGGCAAGGAGGGTTTCACCATTATCTCTTCTGATGGTTTCAGAAATTGGATCATACCTAGCAATACACTTGTTGAACACTATTTTTTAAAAGAAAAAAATATAATAAAAATGAAAAAATAATACTATATGTTTCCATAAGCATGAAGACTAATGGATATTTCGGCCAGTAAGCTGTGTCGAGCAGCTGCAGGAGAGGTTTCATCGAAAGAGCGTTTTCATCGACACAGGGCATATAAAGCACTAGGCAAAGGTGTTTTGGCAAGAAGTTACCTTCGATGAACGCAAGAAACCGCTCATCGATACCCCATGTTTCATCGAAAAGGCAAAAGCAAAAGGCGAAAAGGCAAAAGGTGATTTCGAAGAAATATCGTTACCGAGGAAACTCAAGAGACATTCATCGAAATACAAGTTTCATCGATGAACGTGGTGTCGAACAAAAGGAAAGTTGTTTCATCGATATAAGGGATATCGATGAAAAAGGAGATATCGATGAACACTCATAAGCCTTCATCGAAGAAAGAAACTCATCGAAAGTATGGCATCGATGAAACTCGCGAGCAACTTGTCGAAAAGGGAGACTATCGATGAAAAAGTAATTTCGATGAGTCTTAAAGGCGACTTCTCGACGTAAGTTTTTCACCGAAACAATATTATCGAAGAAAATGAGCTTTCGATGGAAGATTCAAACACTCGGCCGAAGGCAAGGGTTTCATCGATAATTTGAAACGCGCGCACTTTGAGCGGACTGTACTTCCCGCGAAGGAATTAAAGGCCCAGTTGAAAAGTGTCACATCTGCAATTAAATTTAAAACACTTGAGTAGCCGTTACAGATGCAGAACATTAACTATACACAAGTTGCCCATTCAATTACAGTTAAGCTGAGTGAATTTTCGTAAGAATCAGATCGATGCTAAGAGATTGAAAGCTGTGAAGAACTTGCAGAGATTTGCAAACGATAACCATAAGAGTTGAGCATTTTACCAAGTAAGTATTGTCTCTCTTATTTACTGTAACTATGGAACCTGCGTCTTCTTCTTCTAAAAAGAGTAGGAAAGGAAAAGAGTTAAACCCTGAAGAGAAGCCCAAGAGACAGAAGAAAGAAGGGAGAGCTTTGACTCAGGACTTATTAGACCAGTGTCCATCGTCTAGTGTAAGGTCCAAGAAGATTAGAAGTGAAGAAGAAGGATTAGAGGACAAATTTGAAAATCTGGGAGACATCTGGACTGAGATAAGAGGGCATGAGTTATTTTTGTTTGGTTACAAAAGAAGGGATGCACCCGAACCCATTAGTAATCTGTGGAAGAGGAACTTAGGCAAGTTAGTAGTTCCAAATGTATTTGTAGACGTAGAGTTAATGAAAGCTCTGGTAAATTGCTACAACCCGAGAACTAAAACCATATGTGATTACAGAGGGAATACATTAGTAGTAATCAACAAGCAGACTATTGATATGGTTTTTGATCTAGACTGGGAAGTCAAGGAAAGCATCGATATGAAGAAACTCTCACAGGAATTCTTTAGTTTGGAAAATATCTACAGGACTTGGAGGCTACCTGTTCATAGGCCAAAAGTGGGTGGGTCATTTGTTCAGTTTGGCAAAAGTGACAAGGTGCCATTTGATGTCAACCACTTCCATCCATATTTCAAATATACATATTACACTACAGCCCAAGTACTAGGCATAGAGGCTCATCCACTCATGGATGTTGGGATTATGGTTTTGTGTGCTGATATTCAATCAAAAGACCCTAGGTCATTTGATTTTGCTACTTATGTTGCGGATACCTTGAATCATGGGCTGGAAAAGATGAAAGGAGACCTTGTGAATGTTCACTTTTCATTATACTCCATGTTAATGCATATTCTTCTTTATTGTGGACAAGAAATTAACTTCTGGCCAGATGAGTTCAGCATCAGGTCTTATGATAAGAATGGTCTAAAGAAGCCGGTTCAGTTGTGGGTATCAGCATGGGACCAGAGGTTTATAAACAACCAATATTGGCATTTTCAAGAATACTTTGTGAAACCTCTCAGTGTAGCTTTTGGACAACGCAGGGATTATACTTTGTCCCCTGAAATTAAGAGGTTCCTCAGGCCAAAGGATTTCTCTCCGGAATCATAGATTGAACACAATTGGGGTGATTGGTATTGCCATGATAATCACATGGAGATAAGGGTATTTGGATATGAAGGGCAACCACACATGCTTCCAATTACGGTGCCAGACAGAGTGGCTAGCTTGGAGATTATAAGGCAATTGTCTATTGCCAGTGCTAAACATTTAACTGATTTTGGTAAACAATCTATTGTTCCAGGTCTTTTAGTTTTCTCTGATTTTATTGTCAAAAGTTCAAAGAGTTATCATTTATTACAGAATAAATTAAATTACTATGGCATGACTCTGGGTGAGCCTAGGGAGAATTTTGATCCCGAAGGATATATAAAAGCTGCCAGAGCCTCACAGAAACTCAAAGCTGGGATACATATGGCCAAAATGCCAGACGACCTAATCAAGAACCTTGAGCGAGAGGAGGCCAAAGTTTTGAAAGGAAAGAGTGAGTTAGTCTGGGAGGCCTACAAATGGAAAAGGGCAAGGGGAATGATAGATGGAGACCTAATTGGAAATCTCCAAGATCCTCTGGAGGTAGCTAAAAGGCTGCTTCAACATGAAGCTGAAATTATGCACAGAGTTCCTTCACAATTCCTTCGCTTCATTAATACTGAAAGAGACAGTCAGCCCCTAGCTCACATGTCACCAAAATCAACCGCCAGTAGTCTCCCACCTGATTCTCCTCGAGAGGATTATCCTCCTGGTTTCGAAACAGAAATGAACATGGACACAGGAGAAATCAACATCAAAGATGTTGTTGACATAAGAATGACTGAGCATGAGGACTTCATTGCTGATGATGGATTCGCCTCCTCTAGGGAATTCCTCTCATTTCTATATCAATACAAAGGGGCTCATGTCAAACGAAGCATGGCTGGAAAACCAGAGGAAGAACAGATGAAGAGATTACAGGATGAAATTGATGTCCTCATGAAAGATATGACTCCTGAAAAAGGGAGGAAATTATTAAAAGAGGCCGGTGTGATCATCTTCTCTGGTTGGGATATCAACTCAGCACTCTTATTTGATGGTTTTTTGAAAAATCAAGATTTGAATCAGCAGGTACTACCCCAGGAGGTAGATAAACTGTTCCTAGGCTCTGGATATGATCCAGACAAAAAGGCTCTCCTACAGTGGGCACTATATCCAAAAGGGAAGAGGCCAATCATTGTGGATATAGAAGAAACCTTTGGGCACCTCATGGTTCATCAGGTTGGAAAGACCGATCCCAGGGTCACTGCGAAGCTCAACCTGGATGTTGCAAGATTAAACTTGGATCAGACAGAGTTTCTGGTCAGAGAAAACATTACATACAAGGGATTATATGAAAAGTCCAAGGAGGAAAACCAGAAGCTGCAGGCAAAGGTATTGCAATTAGAAACGGGGACTCCTATCAGCAAATACACCTCATACCCTGCAGGACGCAGCTTGGATGACGTCTCTGATGCCCTGTACTGGAAATATCAGGCAGAGAAGGCCAATAAACGCGCAGACAATATCCAGCAAAAAATGGACAAACTGGTCAATGACATCATAGGACATCGGTTTAACACCATGCTCTTACAGGTTGAACCATATTGGATAGTTTACCATGGAACCATAAAAGCGCTAACAGAGCATGAGCGGTTAAGAGCACGATTGCAGGGGGTACTAAGCAATAACGATTCCATGATGCCAGAAGAAAAGGCTGAGGGTAATGCGTATATGGATAATCATGTCAAACTCGAAGATATGCTGAGAAGAGATCTAAAAGAATTAGATGATGAAAGACCCGTTGGAATGCCTTCCGTCTACAAGGAAGGAGAAGTAATAACCTTGGAGGATTTGCGAAAGGAGCTTGTCAGCGTCAAGGATTGGGCCTTGTCAGAAATTGATCGGAGTAAGGATATGGCCCCTACCGTCAACCAGATGATATTCAAGTACCTGACGCTAGGGGATGAATTAAAAAGGCAAACGCCTCGAATCAGAACATTCAAAGACGATGATTACATTCATCATTTGGGACTTTTGAATCTCTTTTTGCTTAAGTTTAGAAACACTCGAGTTGACGACTAATATTTTGAAAAGTCGTGTCTCTTCATGAAAAGCTTGCGTCCTCATATATATATGAGAATGTTTTTTGTAATGTAAGGAAGATATTATTAGATAGGATTATGAAAAAAAGAACAACAGCCTGTAAGTCTTCGTGTACGAACTTCAATGGAATACAAATTTTGATCAATTGTTTCCCTGCATATGTGTTGTGGATTATTTCATTTTCTTTTGGCAATCGTCTGTGATATTATCTGATAAAGATAGGGTTATTCATATTCTTAAGATCAAATCTATGCTTTATGTTATAATGTTGTAACAAAAGTTTTGCTTGCGGATTGTAATTGTTCCCTGCAAAGCTTAATTGACCGGTCCCTTAAGGGTAGGGTTAAATTCATTCAATCAGCACATAATATAAGCATTCATTTGGTTTTGAAAGAAATAGTAACTGACAGGTTCATAAGGGATGAGTTAAAAAACTGTCTCACAGATTCGCACTATAAGCCCTGAAGAAAATTGTAATGACTCTGTAACCCATGCAATAAAGAAGGCACTGGCCTAAATCTCAAGTCATACTCATCGTTTGTTTTCACAATTAGTTATTTTGACAGCTACAGGAGTAATTAAGAAACACAAAACAAAATAACAATCTTGAACTCATCTGCAATATCTCCATTCAAGGAACTCATGCCATTTCAAGATCAAGGGATATCAGAATAGGATAACATATCTGCTATAAAAAACACTGTTTATTGGAGACATTCAGTGAATAGGTATACCCGCCTAGGTCCTGCAGAGCCTAAAGAGAGAGAGTTAGTAACTAATAGGTTCACTCTATAAGTTGGCCAAGTCAATTGGAGGGTTTGATCATAGGAGTTGGCATTGCCTTAGAACCCATCCAATCTGTTGATTTGAGACCCAACAGATTGGCGACTCTGCTGGGGAAAAATTATAAAAACTCTGTTGTGGGAAGGAGCTCAGAAGAAATAAAAACAATTCATGTCCTCTAGACAAGAGGTGGCGACTCCAAAATAAGAATTTCAATGCACGGGACAAGATCGGTTGCGAAAGGACAATCTTTATCCCAATTAGATTTCCCTCAACGAAGGAACAAAAATAAAGAACCCATGAATAATTCCATGACAGAAAGATACAACCAGTATAAACATGAAAGTAGTCAACAGTCGCCCTTAAAGGAACAAGATAGAACAACAACTTCAAGCCCGATGAACGAAGATTTGGTTGCGGCATATAAAGCTCAAAAGGGGCGATGCCAAATTCCCCCTGGTTTTGAAAATCATGAAGCACAGTCCAGACAACATACACCACCTCCATCAGGATCAGGTATGGCAGATCCTGCAGATAGATTTACAGATTTAACCAGACAAATGATGGAGGCAGCTGCTGAAATGAGAGATTCAGGAAGGACTCAGGAATGTTTGGAACTGTGTGCCAAGTTGGGCATAAATGTTGGTGAGGATGACTTTAATAAAGATGTAAACAACTACAAGAAAACATATGCTCAGGGAGTGGGTAGAACAAAGAGCAATGATTTCAAAGCTTATGAGAACCCTCTGTTTGGTAACAAAAGGGATGATCATGTGCAATCAAGTGCACCACCAGTCCAGCAAAACTCACATGCAGGCTTTATCCCTCACAATCAGTATCCACCTCCTGGTCAATTTTATAACCAACATCCACCCCCTAATCAGTTTCAGTATCAACACCAGAATCAATACCCTCCTCCTTATCAAAACCAAATGCCCTTGTATGGTAATATGAACCAGAACTTTGTGAATCCTCATGGAGGGCATGGACTAATAAATATGGAACAAATGAGGCAGTTTGATTTTTCAGGAATGATGGTGTATCCATATCCCATCCCAAATGAGATCAGGACAGCAATACCAAAGTTCACAGGAAGTAATGCAGTTTCAGGTGAGGCTCATTGCAAAGCATTTGATGCAGTAATTGAGGATTTTGGTTTGCCATATGAGGATGTCAAGATCAGGTTGTTTATGCAGTCATTAATAGAAGATGCGAGAGACTGGTTTAGAACGTTGCCTGATGCGTCCATTAGAAATCTTGCAGAATTCAAAGAAATGTTCCTGGAACAATATGGAGACCATAATAGTCCTGAGTTTGCTTTACATGAAATCATCAGCATTAAGAAAGAGCAAAATGAATCAGTAATTGACTTTAACAAAAGATTCAATAGGGTTTTGAACAAAATCCCTAATAGGATGAAACCAGTACCTGAAGTGAGCATTCTGTACTATATCAATGCTTATGACAGCAAAACAAACTATGAGTTGAGAACCAGAAACCCAAGAGATCTCTGAGATGTTATGAAAGATGCCATTGTTATAGAGAACAATAGAAAGGCTGCTGGTAAGATTGGAAAAAGAGAGGATGCAAGATTGTACAATCCTAAAGCACCTAAGGCCAATAGGGATGAAGATAAGCTTGACAAAGTTTTAAATGCCCTGAAAGATCTATCTGTAAGAGTAAACAAAACAGAGAAGCAGCAATACTACCGTCCTGAGAGACCTAGACTACATGACATGCCTTATAACACTACATGGAAGGATGGAAAACCGGTAGAAAGGAACCATAGAGACAATCAACAGATTCCAGATCCTTTAAAAAGAGCAGTAAATTATACTCAAGACGATGACATATGGTGCTATGCTTGCAATATGCCACACGCTTCCTCTTTGTGTGCAGTAGCAAAAGGGTTGCAAGAGGAGGAGGATGGCTATGAAGATCATGTGGATGATTCAACTATTAATATGATGTCATTTAGTCAGGAAGGAAGGTCGGACTCTATAAATATTGATCAGTGCTCTGTTTTACCTGTGACCACCAGCAAAAATGAAAGTGTCAAACTCAGAGTCCCTACTGAAGAAGAAAAAAGAAAAATTACAGCCTATGCTGTTGCACAAGCAAAAAGGACTTATGACTTAAGAAACAGGATGGTGAATCCAGAACAAGGTAAACCTGCTAGTCTTTTCATGAAAGAAAACAATGAAGCACTTAAGCGAATGAATAAGGCAACTAAGACTAAGCAAGATGATAATCAGGGTCCTAATGTTCAAAAGAAAGAAACGGTGAAAACTCTTTCATCACAGCAATCTACCTCGTTTGATATCTCAGCTGCACTAACACAATTAAAAGTTTCTGTCCCATTAATGGAAATCATGAAGTTTCCTGAATATAGGGAAAAAACTTTGGAAATGATTTCAGGTGTCCAAGAAGGGAAGGTTAATGAACAGAAACGAGAAGTCCCAACAGGCGGCAGTAATGAACAAATGGCTCCAGTTATATACTTAGGGTCCACTATAACTAAAAATCCATCACAAGTAGACCCATTTTACCTCACTTTGGTGATAAATAACAAAAGGGTAAAAAATTGTATGATTGATTCAGGAGCAGCCATAAATGTCATGCCTGTTGGGGTGATGAAAGAATTAGGATTGGAAGTTGATACTACCTTTGGGAAATGCTATGCCATGGACAATAGATCAGTCCCAGTGGTTGGTATCATGAAGAATGTAGAGTTCAGATTAGCAGCCTGTCCAGAAGCATCATATAAAATAGATATCACGGTGGTAGATGTTCCACCAAACTATGGAATGTTGTTGTCTAGACAATGGTCGAATATGATTGGTGGATATGTGCAGCTGGATTTGTCTTATGCTACGATTCCAATAAATGGACAGGAAATAAAAATTGACAGGGAGCCTCGGTCCACATATATCATAGAAGACATGGAAGGAGCAGTGAACCAAGTATGTTTTTTACAAACTGATATGGACAACTTCCAGGTACAGTTGACAAAACCTAAATTTAAAGAGTGGATCCCCATTGAGTCATGTCTAACTGAAAATGATGGTCATATATGGAAGATGTTCTTTGATGGGTCTTGTAGTAAAGAAGGGAGTGGGGCTGGAATCCTTTTTATTTCACCTACAGGAGAAACTTACAAGTATTCTTTCAAGTTGTTATTTGAATGTACAAACAACATTGCTGAATATGAAGCCCTACTCACTGGTCTTAACATAGCAGTCAAACATGGAATCAAGTTGATAAGTGTCTTTGGTGATTCAGAACTAATAGTCTCACAAGTAAAGGAGAGATATGCCTCGAAGCATTTAAGACTGAAACAATACAGGAATGCTGTATGGGATACCATGGAGCTTTTTGATGCTTTTCAGATAACCTGGATAGATAGATCAAAGAACATCATGGCAGATTTTCTAGCAAATATTGCACTAAAAGGTAATGATATAACGCTAACTGGGATATCTGAAGTGGAAATGAAAGTGAGACCATCTGTTCCTGACAACTTGTATAATTGGCAAGTGTTTCAAGATGATGCAGATCTGTTGAACTTCTTACAGTGTGCTGATCATTATCAGGCTCAGGCTATAAATTTTAATGACTTTGTGAAACAAACTGAAGGTAAGGAGACCTTATTTGGACATGAAATTATACAACTGAAGTCAAATAAATTACCAAGAGGCCTGGTAGCATTAGAGAGAACTTTTAATGCTCAAGATGTAATTGAAACCAAAGGGTCAGCTGTTAAAGAAAGTGACGTTGAACAAATCAATCTAGGAAATGAAGAGGCCCCCGAGAATGTTTTTATTGGAAAAAAATTGACTCCTACTATGAGGCAACAACTGATAATCTTGTTAAAAAGATATAAACATGTGTATGCATGGTCTTATGAGGATCTCAAAGCTTACAGGGAAGATCTTTTTCAACATGAGATACCACTTAAGCCAGAAGCTAAGCCATTTAGGCAAAAACAGAGACCAATTAATCCTACATTGCTACCAAAAATGAGAGAAGAAATTATAAAGATGAAAGATGCAGGAATAATAGAACCATGCAGATATTCCACTTGGGTTTCTAACTTGGTACCAGTCAGGAAGAAAAATGGGGATATTAGATTATGTGTAGATTTTAGGAATTTAAACATATCGTCTTTAAAGGATAACTATCCATTGCCAAACATGGATAATATGCTGCAGAAGGTAACAGGGTGTGAGTTGCTGTCCATGATGGATGGATTTTCGGGTTACAATCAGGTGAAAGTTAGAGAAACTGAAAAATATAAAACAGCCTTCACAACTCCATGGGGCACTTATGTCTATGCACGAATGCCATTTGGATTGACCAATGCTGGAGCTACTTTTCAAAGGGCAATGGATGTGGCCTTTGCAGAATTGATTGACATAATCATGGTAGTATACCAAGATGATCTGACTGCGTACTCGAAGAAAGCTGATGATCACTGTGAACACCTTGAGAAGATATTTAAAAGAGCCTTAGAATATGGAATTTCCTTGAATCCCAAGAAATGTCACTTTGGTGTTGAAGAGGGAAAACTACTTGGACACATAGTATCCAAGGAGGGGGTGAGAATTGACCCTGAAAGGGTAGCAGCTATTAATGAGGTTCCCATCCCCCGAACTATCAAAGCTATTCAGTCATTTTTGGGACAAATTAATTTTGTGAGAAGGTTCATTTTGAATTTCGCAGACATAGTGAAACCTATAGTAAGGATGTTGAAAAAAGAGGCAAAAATTGACTGGACTGAAGATGCAATTGATTCCTTTGTGGCTATTAAAAGAGCAATTTCTGAGGCACCAGTACTAATTTCCCCAGATTTTGGCAAACCATTTATGATATTTTCATTTGCCTCTTGTCATACTATAGCAGCAGTGTTCTTACAGAAAAATTCAGAGGGATATGAGCAGCCCATTGCATACTTTAGCAAGTCTTTAAGCCCTTCAGAAGTAAAATATGAGATAAATGAAAAACAGGCCTATGCTCTGGTCAAAGCAGTAAAACAATTCAAGCCATACCTAGTAGGGGCCGAAGTTATTGCTTATGTTCCCAATGCAGCAGTAAAAGATATCTTCAGACAAACTGAGGTCACGGGCAAAAGATGCAAATGGATCAATCAGATACAAGAATTTAACATTGAGCTTAAGATTTCACAGGTTATCAAAGGACAAGGACTGGCCAAACTCATGACAGGAACTGAAATTGAAGAGTCTGATGTGAATCAGGTTGGATGGGAAGAAGCTAATTTCAGTATTGAGAAAACATCATGGTACACTGATATCATGTATTACCTTAAGCACTTAAAGTGTCCAGATGCTATGACCGATAGTCAGAAGAGAGCTTTGAAGTTAAAATCAGCAAGGTATGTGATTGTAAATGGGGACTTATACTGGAAAAATAGAGATGGGATATTGCTATTGTGTCTGGACAACTACCAGGCAGGCAAGGTTCTTCATGAAATGCATGATGGGGTTTGTGGTGGCCATTTCTCAGCTAAGACTACAGCACATAAAATATTGAGAGCCGGATATTATTGGCCATGTGTCTTCAATGATTCCTATAGATATGTCAGAAAATGCGAAGCTTGTCAAAAATTCTCAAGCAAAACAAAGTATCAAGGATCACTCCCGTTGAGACCAATGTTGACTGAGGAACCATTCCAACAGTGGGGAATTGACTTTATAGGGGAAATATCAGAAAAATCCAGTGGAGGACACAGATGGATATTGGTTGCTACAGATTATTTTACCAAATGGGTGGAGGCAATACCTACCAAACAGGCCACTAGCAAGGTGGTGATAAAATTCTTAATGGAGAACATTATTACTAGGTTTGGTGTTCCTGCAAGAATCATCTCGGATAATGGCATGTCTTTTAGATCAGAGGAATTCAACAATTTCTGTGATGAATATGGCATTAAGATATCACATTCTTCTCCTTATCACCCCCAGGGGAATGGGCAAGCTGAATCAAGCAACAAGAACATCCTGAAGATCATTAAAAAGATGCTGGGGCAGAACAAAAAAGCATGGGACTCAAAGTTGAATCTTGCATTATGGGCAGACAGGATAACTGTGAAAAGATCCATAGGAAAATCTCCATTTGAATTGGTTTATGGCAAAAGGGCCAGACTACCTTTGGATAATCTTCTACCTGTACATAGATTTATGATTCAAGAGGAAATAGATGTTGAAGATCCATCACAAGAAAGAATAATGCAGCTAGTAGAACTTGATGAAGTCAGGGCAGAAGCTCAAAGGCAAAATATCAGGATTCAAAATCAAATGAAGAGGTTGTATGACAAGAGGACATCTCACAGGAAATTTTGTGTAGGAGACTGGGTTTTAATGTGGAATGCCAGGAGTCAAGACAAAGGCAAGCATGGTAAATTTGAAGCCTTATGGATCGGCCCCTATGTGATCATAGACAAAGGGGGGGAGGATTCTTATTTGCTCCAAAATGCGACAGGGGAGGTCCAAGAATTGCTAGTACATGGGCAGTTCTTAAAGAACTTCTTCTCTTGAAGCACTCTGCATCACCTGTACAGTAGGGTAGGATCCGTTTCCATTGTAAATACCATCATATCTGCGAAACCAGAGATTCTGAATTCTTGAAGGCATAGTTCAGAATGCCTTCATCCTCAGTCAGAGCCGCTGTTGAACACTATTTTTTAAAAGAAAAAAATATAATAAAAATGAAAAAATAATACTATATGTTTCCATAAGCATGAAGACTAATGGATATTTCGGCCAGTAAGCTGTGTCGAGCAGCTGCAGGAGAGGTTTCATCGAAAGAGCGTTTTCATCGACACAGGGCATATAAAGCGCTAGGCAAAGGTGTTTCGGCAAGAAGTTACCTTCGATGAACGCAAGAAACCGCTCATCGATACCCCATGTTTCATCGAAAAGGCAAAAGCAAAAGGCGAAAAGGCAAAAGGTGATTTCGAAGAAATATCGTTACCGAGGAAACTCAAGAGACATTCATCGAAATACAAGTTTCATCGATGAACGTGGTGTCGAACAAAAGGAAAGCTGTTTCATCGATAAAAGGGATATCGATGAAAAAGGAGATATCGATGAACACTCATAAGCCTTCATCGAAGAAAGAAACTCATCGAAAGTATGGCATCGATGAAACTCGCGAGCAACTTGTCGAAAAGGGAGACTATCGATGAAAAAGTAATTTCGATGAGTCTTAAAGGCGACTTCTCGACGTAAGTTTTTCACCGAAACAATATTATCGAAGAAAATGAGCTTTCGATGGAAGATTCAAACACTCAGCCGAAGGCAAGGGTTTCATCGATAATTTGAAACGCGTGCACTTTGAGCGGACTGTACTTCCCGCGAAGGAATTAAAGGCCCAGTTGAAAAGTGTCACATCTGCAATTAAATTTAAAACACTTGAGTAGCCGTTACAGATGCAGAACATTAACTATACACAAGTTGCCCTTTCAATTACAGTTAAGCTGAGTGAATTTTCGTAAGAATCAGATCGATGCTAAGAGATTGAAAGCTGTGAAGAACTTGCAGAGATTTGCAAACGATAACCATAAGAGTTGAGCATTTTACCAAGTAAGTATTGTCTCTCTTATTTACTGTAACTATGGAACCTGCGTCTTCTTCTTCTAAAAAGAGTAGGAAAGGAAAAGAGTTAAACCCTGAAGAGAAGCCCAAGAGACAGAAGAAAGAAGGGAGAGCTTTGACTCAGGACTTATTAGACCAGTGTCCATCGTCTAGTGTAAGGTCCAAGAAGATTAGAAGTGAAGAAGAAGGATTAGAGGACAAATTTGAAAATCTGGGAGACATCTGGACTGAGATAAGAGGGCATGAGTTATTTTTGTTTGGTTACAAAAGAAGGGATGCACCCGAACCCATTAGTAATCTGTGGAAGAGGAACTTAGGCAAGTTAGTAGTTCCAAATGTATTTGTAGATGTAGAGTTAATGAAAGCTCTGGTAAATTGCTACAACCCGAGAACTAAAACCATATGTGATTACAGAGGGAATACATTAGTAGTAATCAACAAGTAGACTATTGATATGGTTTTTGATCTAGACTGGGAAGTCGAGGAAAGCATCGATATGAAGAAACTCTCACAGGAATTCTTTAGTTTGGAAAATATCTACAAGACTTGGAGGCTACCTGTTCATAGGCCAAAAGTGGGTGGGTCATTTGTTCAGTTTGGCAAAAGTGACAAGGTGCCATTTGATGTCAACCACTTCCATCCATATTTCAAATATACATATTACACTGCAGCCCAAGTACTAGGCATAGAGGCTCATCCACTCATGGATGTTGGGATTATGGTTTTGTGTGCTGATATTCAATCAAAAGACCCTAGGTCATTTGATTTTGCTACTTATGTTGCGGATACCTTGAATCATGGGCTGGAAAAGATGAAAGGAGACCTTGTGAATGTTCACTTTTCATTATACTCCATGTTAATGCATATTCTTCTTTATTGTGGACAAGAAATTAACTTCTGGCCAGATGAGTTCAGCATCAGGTCTTATGATAAGAATGGTCTAAAGAAGCCGGTTCAGTTGTGGGTATCAGCATGGGACCAGAGGTTTATAAACAACCAATATTGGCATTTTCAAGAACACTTTGTGAAACCTCTCAGTGCAGCTTTTGGACAACGCAGCGATTATACTTTGTCCCCTGAAATTAAGAGGTTCCTCAGGCCAAAGGATTTCTCTCCGGAATCACAGATTGAACACAATTGGGGTGATTGGTATTGCCATGATAATCACACGGAGATAAGGGTATTTGGATATGAAGGGCAACCACACATGCTTCCAATTACGGTGCCAGGCAGAGTGGCTAGCTTGGAGATTATAAGGCAATTGTCTATTGCCAGTGCTAAACATTTAACTGATTTTGGTAAACAATCTATTGTTCCAGGTCTTTTAGTTTTCTCTGATTTTATTGTCAAAAGTTCAAAGAGTTATCATTTATTACAGAATAAATTAAATTACTATGGCATGACTCTGGGTGAGCCTAGGGAGAATTTTGATCCCGAAGGATATATAAAAGCTGCCAGAGCCTCACAGAAACTCAAAGCTGGGATACATATGGCCAAAATGCCAGACGACCTAATCAAGAACCTTGAGCGAGAGGAGGCCAAAGTTTTGAAAGGAAAGAGTGAGTTAGTCTGGGAGGCCTACAAATGGAAAAGGGCAAGGGGAATGATAGATGGAGACCTAATTGGAAATCTCCAAGATCCTCTGGAGGTAGCTAAAAGGCTGCTTCAACATGAAGCTGAAATTATGCACAGAGTTCCTTCACAATTCCTTCGCTTCATTAATACTGAAAGAGACAGTCAGCCCCTAGCTCACATGTCACCAAAATCAACCGCCAGTAGTCTCCCACCTGATTCTCCTCGAGAGGATTATCCTCCTGGTTTCGAAACAGAAATGAACATGGACACAGGAGAAATCAACATCAAAGATGTTGTTGACATAAGAATGACTGAGCATGAGGACTTCATTGCTGATGATGGATTCGCCTCCTCTAGGGAATTCCTCTCATTTCTATATCAATACAAAGGGGCTCATGTCAAACGAAGCATGGCTGGAAAACCAGAGGAAGAATAGATGAAGAGATTACAGGATGAAATTGATGTCCTCATGAAAGATATGACTCCTGAAAAAGGGAGGAAATTATTAAAAGAGGCCGGTGTGATCATCTTCTCTGGTTGGGATATCAACTCAGCACTCTTATTTGATGGTTTTTTGAAAAAGCAAGATTTGAATCAGCAGGTACTGCCCCAGGAGGTAGATAAACTGTTCCTAGGCTCTGGATATGATCCAGACAAAAAGGCTCTCCTACAGTGGGCACTATATCCAAAAGGGAAGAGGCCAATCATTGTGGATATAGAAGAAACCTTTGGGCACCTCATGGTTCATCAGGTTGGAAAGACCGATCCCAGGGTCACTGCAAAGCTCAACCTGGATGTTGCAAGATTAAACTTGGATCAGACAGAGTTTCTGGTCAGAGAAAACATTACATACAAGGGATTATATGAAAAGTCCAAGGAGGAAAACCAGAAGCTGCAGGCAAAGGTATTGCAATTAGAAACGGGGACTCCTATCAGCGAATACACCTCATACCCTGCAGGACGCAGCTTGGATGACGTCTCTGATGCCCTGTACTGGAAATATCAGGCAGAGAAGGCCAATAAACGCGCAGACAATATCCAGCAAAAAATGGACAAACTGGTCAATGACATCATAGGACATCGGTTTAACACCATGCTCTTACAGGTTGAACCATATTGGATAGTTTACCATGGAACCATAAAAGCGCTAACAGAGCATGAGCGGTTAAGAGCACGATTGCAGGGGGTACTAAGCAATAACGATTCCATGACGCCAGAAGAAAAGGCTGAGGGTAATGCGTATATGGATAATCATGTCAAACTCGAAGATATGCTGAGAAGAGATCTAAAAGAATTAGATGATGAAAGACCCGTTGGAATGCCTTCCCTCTACAAGGAAGGAGAAGTAATAACCTTGGAGGATTTGCGAAAGGAGCTTGTCAGCGTCAAGGATTGGGCCTTGTCAGAAATTGATCGGAGTAAGGATATGGCCCCTACCGTCAACCAGATGATATTCAAGTACCTGATGCTAGGGGATGAATTAAAAAGGCAAACGCCTCGAATCAGAACATTCAAAGACGATGATTACATTCATCATTTGGGACTTTTGAATCTCTTTTTGCTTAAGTTTAGAAACACTCGAGTTGACGACTAATATTTTGAAAAGTCGTGTCTCTTCATGAAAAGCTTGCGTCCTCATATATATATGAGAATGTTTTTTGTAATGTAAGGAAGATATTATTAGATAGGATTATGAAAAAAAGAACAACAGCCTGTAAGTCTTCGTGTACGAACTTCAATGGAATACAAATTTTGATCAATTGTTTCCCTGCATATGTGTTGTGGATTATTTCATTTTCTTTTGGCAATCATCTGTGATATTATCTGATAAAGATAGGGTTATTCATATTCTTAAGATCAAATCTATGCTTTATGTTATAATGTTGTAACAAAAGTTTTGCTTGCAGATTGTAATTGTTCCCTGCAAAGCTTAATTGACTGGTCCCTTAAGGGTAGGGTTAAATTCATTCAATCAGCACATAATATAAGCATTCATTTGGTTTTGAAAGAAATAGTAACTGACAGGTTCATAAGGGATGAGTTAAAAAACTGTCTCACAGATTCACACTATAAGCCCTGAAGAAAATTGTAATGACTCTGTAACCCATGCAATAAAGAAGGCACTGGCCTAAATCTCAAGTCATACTCATCGTTTGTTTTCACAATTAGTTATTTTGACAGCTACAGGAGTAATTAAGAAACACAAAACAAAATAACAATCTTGAACTCGTCTGCAATATCTCCATTCAAGGAACTCATGCCATTTCAAGATCAGGGGATATCAGAATAGGATAACATATCTGCTATAAAAAACACTGTTTATTGGAGACATTCAGTGAATAGGTATACCCGCCTAGGTCCTGCAGAGCCTAAAGAGAGAGAGTTAGTAACTAATAGGTTCACTCTATAAGTTGGCCAAGTCAATTGGAGGGTTTGATCATAGGAGTTGGCATTGCCTTAGAACCCATCCAATCTGTTGATTTGAGACCCAACAACACTCTCTAACAGTTCTTGGCAAGGGATAGCTGGGGGAAGGCTGCTGCTTCTATGAAACCACTACTCAGAATTTCCACACCAAAGGAACCATCAATTCCCTTGAACACCCTTTCTTTTAAAACTTCTAGATTTTTCCCTTTTAAGTCTGTATCACTGACTATGGGCTCTATACATGCAAGACTAAAAATGTTCCCGAAAAGGTGCAATGTGGACTTCATAATTCATAAATGACAAGCCTTATTTTCTCAGCAAATCTTATTATGAGAGAGGAAAAGCAAGTAAAAATCACTAGAGAGGATAGGAAACAAACTCACCTTCACAGTTGAGAGCAATCAGACGATTACCAGCAAACAAACCTTCTATCCAAGAAAAGTAACTCCGCAACAATGAGGAACAAATTTTTAGAGAATTAATCCCTTCATACCTTATAGCAAAAGCAATGATACGTACTTATTAAGTGCATTAATTCCAATCATCAGTTTAAATGTTGCACCACAAGATCACCTTATCATGTATTAATTCCCCTGCCAAAATGAAAAATTAATATAAATAGTAACCTTATGTAAATGCAAGGTTGAGACACCATTTTCCCAACAAATCTCCCACTTGTCTAACATCTTACAAGAGAAAATGGAGTATCAAATCTCCCACTTGTTTTGAAGATATTAAATTATCCATTTTGGAGGGGTCCATTGGAAGGTTTAAATTTTATTTTAAGGAATTTTATGGTCATAAATGGCAGAGCTTTTCGGCGCTTCGAATGGTTCGTCAATCAAACACATGGTTCACAAGTTATGGTCTCTGAAAGTTTGTACTCCTGATATAGGAAATATAAAATACATCTAATACATAAATGAGTTGCAAAAGGATAGGACACATGTTGATTTGTGTTTTAATATGTCATAGAGAATCTAGAAGGGAGATAAGGTTGGCTAAACCTTAGTGGGTGATTTTAGCTCATGGTTTTGTAATACTGTTTGGCAGTTTCTTATATTGTATCTCCTTTATATGAGGTGTGTGAGATAGAGGTTGTGTGTAAGAGCCTTATGGCTATTGAAATATCTCTGAATCTCTAATTATTGGTAGTCCTATGAAAATATTTCATTGCAATTACATTGTAATCTATTTTTTATTGTTTAATTATATTGGGCCGCTTTTTGGAGTGTGGGTTTTTTCTCCCAAAAGGGTTTTCCCCATGTACATCAATGTGTTGTGGTATTTATGTTATTTATGAGTATTTTTGTTAAGTTTTGTAACTGTTGTGACGATCTGTAAAAGTTTTTTCTTTACCCTCCTCTCAAAGGTATTGTAGGAAGTTGTTTCGCTACTTAACTTCCTTACAAATTGACTAGTACCTGTCGTGCTCTGTGAAATGTACCTGTATCTGCAAACACAATGCACTCAATAAATAATTACAAGCAATGGTTAGTTAATTGAAATAATGAAAGACAAAAGCATAGCTAATCGACTTATTGCCTCCTAGTAAATGTGAGTATGAAAAATGCTCTTAGATCTTATTATGCAAATTCCAGTGACTTGACTACACTTAGATGGAGGATTTGATGGATGAAAATGCATGATCTAGCAAGAATAACATGATTAAGCTATATGAGTTCATGATTGATCTAGAAAATGAACTAAGATTAAGATGCAATTAAACTAAAATTGAGCATGATAACATTGCTAAAGAAATTATAAGCTATAAGATAGATGCCTATAGTAACAATGCTTAAGCTACAAATGAGATGGGATGCATAAATGATATGAAATTGGGACATGAAATTGGGACCAATATTGCTCAAAAATGAGGTCAAGATTGATCTGAAGATATCAATGGTTAAATTGGAGGAGGATGGCAAAGGGGGTTGGCTTAAAGTGAACATTTGTCATCTCTATGGTGACAAGTGTCAATAGGCTTCTAGAAGGGTTGGATGAAAGGGAACACTTAGTGACAAATGTCACAAAGGTTTTAGAAGATGTTGGATGAAAGGGGACATGGTGGTAGGTAGAATGGGTTAGGTTTAGGAATGGTTAGGTTTAGGAGTGGTAGAAGTTAGGAGAATTTGAATTTAAAAATTCAAATAATAGGAAAAGGATAATTAATCTCAACAACTCATTGATTTTATTTGTTTTAATTAATTAGGATTAGAAGAAATGATTTTGGATGGAGGGAATTAATTAATTTGAATTAATTAATCAAAGGGGGTTATTGAAATGAACCTATTTAATAAATCCTTAGATTTATTAATAAGTAGATGAAAGTGGAAATTTAATCAAATTGCCTAGTGAATTTAATTAAATTTGGGAGGGGGACTATGTTGGCATTTTTGATGTTTATGCTGTGATTGTCATTGATGGACACACACTTGTATTGAGATCCCCTTTATTTGTATGAGCTTGTGCTCAACCGGTATTTGTTGTAACCGGTATGTTGTATACTAGTCTCTAGACTAGTGATTTTGCAGAATGTGTTTTCCGATCTGAAGCGGCATATCAACCCCAAGTGGTTCGGAGATCCCAAGCAGTACAAGGGAGAAAAGTGGCACAACACATTCTTACTAGTCTTCATTTTTGACAAACTGGCAATTGGTATTTTGTAGGAACCAGTAATACTCTGTGATGAGTTACCAATCCATCGATTGTTTGACGGTGCCGACACATTGACGGTGATTCTTGTGTCGTGTTACTGAGTATGTCTAGATTCATTGAACCTAGGAAATCGTAATGTAATCCTACTGGACCGACATGAAATTAGATTCCTTTAAAAAGGACATCATGTCTAGGGTTTTAAGGTGTTGCTAAAAGGGTTAATGTTGAGCTAGGGTTTGAGGTGGAAGTTGAGTTGTTGTGAGAACGATCTTATCTGAGAAGATCAAGTTGTAACTATGAGAGAGAGAGAGAAGACTGAAGTAATGCTTGAATGCATTAGCTGTGAGCAATACTGGATCTAACCAAGCAGTTTGTGCTATTAGATAGATCAAACACTTGTTGATTACTCACATCTTTGACAAGTCTATAGCCCTTAACCGGGTAGGCCTCAAAGCCTTTGTAAAATCCTCTAACAAGGTGGTTCACACATGTGAATCGAAAATCCTCTAACAAGGTAGTCTTTAATCGGACTTATCTGCTAACAGAGATCGAGATTCCTAACAGGATCTATTCTGGTGTAGAACATTGTAAGACCTTAACCGGTTTGACCTTAACTAGTCTGATTTCTATTCTGTAGATAGTGACTTGTGAGTTCTATCTCACCGTGGTTTTTCCCAGTTGGGTTTCCACATCAAATATCTTGTGTTATGGTTGTATTGCTTTTGTGGGTGAATGCTTTATTTGCATTTTGGTTTGCATGTGTGGTAACCAGTTTGACTGTCAAACTGCTTTACTGGTTTATCTTTAGACTATGTAAGTGTTTTAGTGCAGTAATTTTTGGCATACTAATTCACCCCCCCCTCTTAGTATTCATCAATTGGTATCAGAGCCTACCTTTCTATAAGTTTAACCACTTGGAAAGAGATATGGGGGAATACACCTTGAGGGAACTTACTCAACGGTTCACTAAGTTTGAGCAAGCCTATGATGATCTTATGGTCAAATACAAGGCATCTCAAGCAAAAAGGAGAGAACATGCAGAGAGGCTGATGGGACTATCTGAAAGTAGTTCTGAAGATGAAGCTAACATGGAAGCCCTGATTGCTAAAGTGAATAAGCTGAATGATTCAAACCCCAATTTGAGAAAGGAGTTGGAAGGACTGACTATTTGGTTTAGTCAAGAGCTTGAGAACCGGAGAAAAGCTGAAGATCTGGTAAAGGACAGAGATCATGAAATCTCCAAGTTGAAACATGAGATTACTGCACTGATTGCTCACCTTCATGAGAGTAGAATGGAAAAAGAAGACATGCAAGGAGAACTGAACATTGCCATCTCTGAAAATGCAAGTCTAATGGAGACAAACACTGCTATTTCCAAATAACTCTTTGAGTCAAAGGAAATACTTGCTAAGTTTGGCAGAAGTACTATCAAGCTAGAGCAAAAGCTTGAGTCATCTAGACCGACAAAGAATACCAATGGTCTTGGTTTTTCTAGACATGAGGAAGGAGAATCCTCAGGAACAATTGCTGAAGCATCAAAGAAGCAACTGGCACTCAAAGGAAAAGGTAAGAAAAAATTCAAACCTATTTGCTTTAACTGTCTTAAAGAAGGACACACTGCCAATGTATGTAGGAGCAAAGCCTACAATGATTTTCCTTATTTTATCAACAATGTACCTAGATCCAACAAGTTCAATGGTCATTGTTATGCATGCAACAAGTTTGGGCATAGAGCATTTGAATGTAGGTCTGTAATGGATAACACTAGAAGATATCCTCAGAGGACCCAAGGAACTAGTCCTGAACCTTTTATGAACTAGAATCACAACCGGTTTAATGTCTTCAATCATCAGTCAAGAAGTGGTGGCCATCAAGTGGCAACTGGATGGAGAGAAAGTTGTATGATCTGTCATGGTCATGGTCACACTGCTGCAACATGTAGAAGGAAGAATGGAAACATGTACAATGGACCTTGGAGAGCACCTGGACTTGTTTGCTATCACTGCAACAAACCGAGTCACATTGCAAGATTCTGCAGAAGCAGAAAAAGTATATCTGATGATATACCAGTCACTTAGGAAGGAGAAATAGATTTTGAAAAAGTTCAAGGAGACATGAAGAAAATATGGAAGAAGAAACCAATATTGTCAGAAGAGGAACCGGTTTCTGCACCTAGTGTGGAAATATCAGAACCGACAAACTAAGCCTCAAAGGCTTAGGGGAGCAAATGGCAAAATGCTTTCAAACCCCCAATTGACATCGGTAAAAGTCCTTAATCGGTATGCGATACCTATTGCTTGGAAGAAGACCAGAAATGGTAAAAAGGCAAATTAGGGTTTACGCCCTAATAGAGGAGCATTAATGATGGTAGGTGAGAGACATGTATAAATTCTTTTTTCAAATCATTTCTCACTATCTGTTTTCGAGCGAAGAAAAGTTTTCAAGTGTAGAGTGAAGAAAAGGCGATTTGAGCTTAGATTTCAAGAAATTGGATAACCTTGAAAGAGATTCAAATCTAGTTTTCAAGCGGTAGTGGAGAACACAAAGTGGTGATTTGGCATCCAACGGAGAGTGAAGTGAAGCAGAATCAAGAAGCCCTAAATTCACATTTGAAAGGTATTTTTCATGTTCTTGAAATATTCTTCAATGGCTTCCGCATCTCATACCAGTACAAGTACATCCATTGAGTCAGAAAGTTTCACTCAAAGGAAGTTCAAGTATAATGCTTTATCACAAGTTCTAGCTGGAGTCATAGTCGAAGAAGGAATTTTGATTATATTGATCGCAAAATAGAAGACCTAGGGTCTTTAGCCATTCATACTCAGTTAGGTTTGTTTTGCGGAAAGGACAAAAGGATCAAACCGGAATTTAGTGTCATAGAGAAGAAGGAATTCCACAATGCAATATATTTCCTGGAAGACTTCACAGAGGATCACTTCAAGATCATCTTGACCAGAGTCCATGGTGACAAGATGTACCTGGAGAGGACGCATGATATCACGCCTCAGGCAATTCATGCAGTCACTAGTTTTTGCAACACAGGGAAGTGCCAGCCCTGAGAAAAGTGAGAAAAATGGAAATGACCAAGCTCACCGATTCAACAAGTGATTCACGGGGCATGATAGTCAATCCTATCAAGGATGATCTGGTGAAATATGCATGCATGGTGATTGGATACAGAACATTCTCAGCCAGTAGGATTAATTCTGTATCTGCTGCAGCAGTAAATGCCGCTTACTGAATGATAAAAGAGGATGCATCTTTTGACTTATGCACTAGCATGCAGAGGCAACTCCTGCTAAATCTTAAGGCAATCAAGAAGGACAACTCACTGAGGTTTAATTTTGGACAACTACTGGTAGGGTTGTTCTTTTATTTCCAAGACTACTTTCTGGGTGTAGGAGATGTCCAGTGGTCACCTGACCAACCGGTAACCAAGCAGATAAAGGAAAGCGTGCAAACCATTGGAACTGGCTACCCTGAGGTATTGAACAAATATTTTGATGAGTTGAGTCAGAGGGTAAGAATCTCAGGTGACATAGTGAAGAAATACGAAGATGACATCTATTTCACTATTCAGGTGGAAAAATGTCTAATGGAGGTTGTTGAGCCTAGAATGGAGGAAGTGGAGCCTATGGGCTATGAAGTCATGTTTGACCTGCTAGAAGGGTATGCTTCAACCCTTATTGCCTCGCCTCTTGATCCAAAGACTAAGAGGACTGGAACCTACTTGGAGAGGATTGCACCAGTTGAAGAACCATCGGTAAAGAAAGGAAAAGAACTGACAGCTAAGAAAGTTGAGGCAGTGCTAGCAACATCAACACCGGCTACCACTGCAACTCCAAGAATGACCAAGCGGTCACCAGCAAAGAAGAAACCAGAGGTAACATCGGCAAAAGTCTTTGAAAGAAAGAGGAAGACTAAGGCAAATGAACCAGACTCTGAAGAAACCAAGTCTGATGAGCAACCAAAGAAGGCAAGACAGACAAAGAAGATGAAGAAGAATGAACCGGCAATATCCGCACCAGTAAATATAGACATCTCCTCATACAAACCTTTGACACATTGTCAAAGAACAGTAAAAAGTATTAGGAGAAAGTTACTTCATGATTTAATAGATTATTAAGATGAATTCAATAGTGAGGAAAAAGATGAAGTACTACAGGAAATCATTCTTTATTTATGTAAAAATGACCGGTCACCATCAAAGATTAAATCTCAGACACCGGATTCATTATTTAAAGCATTGGATAATAAATGGTGCATTGCCATTGAAAAGGAACAGGAGATTAGGGAGAAAGTTTTTGCACAGTACCTCCCCAAACTCTCAAATTTAGAATTGTTTGATGCCCTGGATCAAAATAAAGGTCTCTTCTTCACAAGGAGAAAAAGACTCTGGCTGTTGGAGGGGAGAATTGATGATGTAGAAAAAGATACACATTAGCACATGGCCCATGCTATCAGCTCTCACAAAGCATGAATGGCCAACCTCCAAGCGGAAAAGGAACCGGTTATTTCCAAACCGGATGAGGTCTTTGATGAGGAAGGAAACCTGGTGGAAGAAACAATTGACACCATCGATGTCGATGCCCTGGATGTAGAAGATGTCACTCAGGACATACCTTCTGAGGGAACAGAATAGGGGCAAAAGGCCGATCAAGGTGGTGAAAAAGTTGAGGACACACAGCAAGCGGCAAAGGAATAGGAAGAGAAAAAGAAGAAGGATGAAGGTGAGAAACAAAAGAAAGTGGAAGAGAAGAGAAGAGAGGAAGAGGAGAAACAGAAAGATGAAGAAAAAAAGAAGCAAGAAGATGACAGGAAAAAGAAAGAAGAAGAGGATAAGGAAGAAAAGAGAAAGAAAGAAGAAGAGGAAAAGAAAAAGAAGGAAGAGGAAGAGAAGAATAAGAAGGAAGCGGAAGAGAAGAAGAAGAAGGAAGAGGAAGAACAAAAGAAGAAGGAAGCGAAAGAGAAGAAGAAGAAGGAAGAGGAAGAACAAAAGAAGAAGGTAGAAGCAGAGCAAAAGAAGAAAGAAGAAGAAGACAAGAAGAAGATGGAAGAGGAAGAGAAGAAAAAGAGAAGAGAAAGAGAAGGAAGAGAAGGAGAAGAAAAAGAAGGAAGAAGCAGACAAGACAATTGAAGCAATGAAGACCACTCAGATGGAAACTCCTAAGGCAACTAGTAGCCAACCCAAACCGGCTGCTATCTCGAGCCCCATTGATCTCCAATCTACAAGTGAGTCTGAGCTTATGCAGAGCATCAAGGTTACCCAAGAGTGCCTTGAAGACATTCATAGGAAAAGAGAACAAGATATTGTTCAGGCGGCTGTAGACACTCTTACCGGTTTAATCCCTGGTACTAATCTTCCTGACACTGAATCATCACTAGCACAACTCAAACTTCTGTGTACTACAGTGGATGATCAGGTGCAGAGTCTAGAAGAAGCAGTAGAGGCCAATGTAAAGAAAGAGCACCAAAAGGCTCTTAATGTTTCTCTAGTGAAGAATTTAAATGAGCTTAGGACTGAACTACTAAAGGATCAAAAGGACATAAGGAATGCCTTGGATGAGGGAAACTTGCTACTCAGCAAAATATGTCAACCTCATCTATTATGTGATGATGTGCTAGCCAAGAAGCAATAGCTTCAAATGGACTTACAGTCCTACCTGGGCACATTCAAGACTCCTTATGATTCCTTTACAGCATATGGGCAAACCGTTCACCGGTTCCAGGTCTAGTCAGCCAAGATGGAGCAAGAGATCAGTACACAGTCTAGGGATTTGCAGGAGCTTCAACTGGTATTACTTCCATGACTGCAAATTCTTCAGAAGTGTTATCTGAACCTCGATGCCCTGACAGTCACACAGAAACTGAGCACAATAGATGCCATGGAGGAATAGGTATCCCAGATGCAGACAGAGAAGGAAGTGGAAACCTCCCTACTTGAGTCCTGGTCCCTATCCATGAAACAATTTTTGCAGGACTATAAAGCGGTTTTTGACAAGTATTATTCATTATTGTCATAAACTCTTTTATATATATGGAAACAGGGTTTTTCAGTGGTACTTTGTCATTGTTGGCAAAGGGGGAGAAGTATATCTGGTTTTTGGTTTTTGGTTTTAAAATTTTGATCTTCTGTCATATGGGGGAGAAGTATATCAGGGGGAGATGTATCTATTTTGAAATTTTGATATATGCTAGATGCTCCTATACACTATGTTGATTAATGGATAGTGTATATGGTTAGGGGGAGCAATTTTGTTAATGGCAAGTTTTTGTTGTAAAACACCTAGATGTCAAAATTTTATTTTCCTAAGTGTTCCCATCAATACCAAAGGGGGAGATTGTTGGAATTTTTGATGTTTATGTTGTGATTGTCATTGATGGACACACACTTGTATTGAGATCCCCTTTATATGTATGAGCTTGTGCTCAACCGATATTTGTTGCAACCAGTATGTTGTATACTAGTCTCTAGACTAGTGATTTTGCAGAATGTGTTTTCCGATCTGAAGCGGCATGTCGACCCCAAGAGGTTTAGAGATCCCAAGTGGTACAAGGGAGAAAAGTGGCACAACACATTCTTACCAGTCTTCATTTTTGACAAACTGGCAACCGATATTTTATAGGAATTGGTAATACTCTGTGATGAGTTATCAACCGGCATTTTGTGATGAGTTACCAATCCACCGATTGTTTGACGATGATTCTTGTGTCGTGTTACTGAGTATGTCTAGATTCATTGAACCTAGGAAATTGTAATGTAATCCTATTGGACCGACATGAAATCAGATTCCTTTAAAAAGGACATCATGTCTAGGGTTTTAAGGTGTTGCTAAAAGGGTTAATGTTGAGCTAGGGTTTGAGGTGGAAGTTGAGTTGTTGTGAGAACGATCTTATCTAAGAAGATCAAGTTGTAACTATGAGAGAGAGAGAGAGAGAGAAGATTGAAGTAATGCTGAAATGCATTAGCTGTGAGCAATACTAGATCTAACCAGGCAGTTTGTGCTATTAGATAGATCAAACACTTGTTGATTACTCACATCTTTGACAAGTATGTAGCCCTTAACCAGGTAGGCCTCAAAGCCTTTGTAAAATCCTCTAACAAGGTGATTCACACATGTGAATCAAAAATTCTCTAACAAGGTAGTCTTTAATTGGACTTATCTCCTAACAGAGATTGAGATTCCTAATAGGATCTATTCTGGTGAAGAACATTGTAAGACCTTAACCGGTCTGATTTCTATTTTGTAGATAGTGACTTGTGAGTTCCATCTCACCGTGGTTTTTCCCAGTTGGGTTTCCCCGTCAAATATCTTGTGTTATGGTTGTATTGCTTTTGTGGGTGAATGCTTTATTTTCATTTTGGTTTGCATGTGTGGTAACCAATTTGACTGTCAGACTGCTTTACCAGTTTATCTTTAGACTATGTAAGTGTTTTAGTGCAGTAATTTTTGGCATACTAATTCATCCCCCCCTCTTAGTATTCATCAGATTAATTAAATAATTTCTTATTTAATTAATTATCTTTAGACCATTTTTAGGTGTATACAGTACTATCAAGGAGAAAGATTTGGCTGCTAATGTTGAAGAGAAAGATGAATGGGTAGCTTATAGTGGCTATTCACATCATATGACTAGTGATAAAAGAAAATTTATGAGTATGGAAAGGTATGATGGTGAAATAGTGAGATTTGGAGATAAAAAACCTATGTGATCCATGGTAGAGGTTCTATTTACTTTGATTGTAAGCATGACACTGATGATGTCTTGTATGTTGAAGGTTTGAACTATAATATTTTGAGTGTTGGATAGATGGTTAACTAAGATTATGATTTTCAATTCAAGAGTGGTAAATGCAAGATCCTAAATGCCTCTGGTATAGAGATTGTATTTGGAATTGAGATTGGAGGTAATATCTTCAATTTGAATGCTGATGAGAAAAGTTGCTTGATTGCTCAGATTGATGAAAGTTGGTTGAGGCATATGGGAATGTGTCATTTTGGTTTTGATTCAATGATTAAGATTTGTTCAATTCAAGATGTTAGAGATGTGCCTAATATTGTTAGGCCTGCTAATCTAGTATGTAAGGATTATCAATTGGATAAGAAAACAAGAATTTCTTTCAAGACCAAATAGTATACATCTGATGGATTGCTAGATCTTGTGCATACTAACCTATGGACCTACAAATGTTAGAAGTGTCTAGGGAGACAAATATTTATGTTCCTAATTGATTATTATTCCAGGATGATGTGGGTTATCTTTTTGAAGGAGAAATTTGAAGAATTAGAAAAATTCAAGATAATCAAAGAAAAGGTTGAGACTAAGTCAGTATTGAAGGTGAAATGTTTAAGATCTTATAGAGGAGGAGAATTATGATTTGGTGAGTATGATTCATTTTGTGAGAAGCATGGGATTAAATGACAATTATATTCTCTTAGAACCCCTTAGTAGAATGGAGTTATTGAAAGGAAGAACAAGACTTTTTGGATGATGCAAGGACTATCTTGATTGAAGGGAATGTTCTGAAGATCTATTGGATAGAATCTATTGGCACATTTGTTTACACATTCAACTAAGTTCATATTAAAGGTGATACCGGTATTACTCCCTGTGAGCTATGATTTTTTCATGTTCCTACTTTGAGATAATTTACAATATTTGGTAGCAAATATTATATCAAGAGAGATGATGACATAGAAAAGTTTGATGCAAGAAGTGATGAAGGAATTTTCTTGGGATATTCAACAAAGAGAAAATCCTACCAGTGTTACAATAAGAAACTAAGAAAGATAGTCGAAAGTACAAATGTGAATTTTGATGAGGATTATAGAAGAGAGATCAGAGCCTACGGATATGATGATGGTCAGCATGTTGTAACTCCTATTGAGACTGAAGACTTGAAGCTAACTGACCTAGTAGAGATTGTTAATCTAGATGTTGCTATTACCGGTGGAGAAGTGTAGGAACTTGAAACAGAACAATCAGAAGACTCCAAAGTATTTAAGATTGATTATTAGTGATAAAAATAAAGGTGTGATGACTACAAGAAGGCTAGATGTCGAAGAGTCATATTTGATTTCTAAAATTGAACATAATAATGTTGTTGAAGCTTGCAAAGATGAAAATTGGATGAGAGCCATTGAAGAAAAAATAGATCAAATTGGAAATAATAACACATGGGAGCTTGTACCTAGACCTAAAGATAAGAATGTGATTGGTACTAAATGGGTATTCAGTAATAAATTGAATGAAGCTGGTGAAGTTGTCAAAAATAAAGCAAGATTGGTATGCAAAGGATATTCACAAAAAGAAGTAATTGGTTATGAGGATACCTTTTCTTTGGTATCCAGACTTGAAGCTATTAGACTATTGCTTGCATATGCTTCCTATGAAGATTTTAAAGTGTATCAAATGGATGTCAAATCTACCGTTTTGAATGGTGATCTTAAGGAAGAAGTCTACATTGAGAAACCTGATGGATTTTAATTATTAGATGATAGAGACATGGTATGTAAATTGAAGAACTCTCTTTATGGACTGAAACAAGCCCCTAGAGCCTGGTATGCTAAATTGTATAAGTAATTACTGAAATTGGGATTTAATAAAGGTACTACTGATATTAATTTGTACCTTAAGATTGAGAATGATAACATCTTGATTGTTGAAGTCTTTGTTGATGATATTATCTTTGGAGGTGATGATAACTTGAGCATAAAGTTTGCTAGTGATATGTAGAAAGAATTTGAGATTTCTATGATAGGAGAAATCAATTTTTCTTAGGTTTGCAGATTTCAAAGATTTGAAAAGGTATCTTTATATCTCAAACTAAATATGTGAAGGAATTGCTAAAGAAGTTCGGGTTAGATGACTCCAAACCAGTTGGAACTCCTATGGTGAATGGATGCAAATTGTCTAAAAATGATGAATCTCTGAAAGCTAATCAAAGTTCATACAGATCTATGGTTGGTGGACTACTATATGTTACTCAAAATAGGTTGAACATTATGCATGTTGTGTGCATGGATGCTAGATATCAATTTGATCTGAAGGGAACTATGGATTATGGTTTGTGGTATCTGAGGAATGATGATTTCATGTTATGTTCTTACACTAATGTTGATTGGGATGGTGATGGTGATGACCAAAAGAGTACATCTGATGGTGCATTCTTTTTAGGTAAGAAACTGGTTTCATGGGCTAGCAAGAAATGAGATTCGGTATCCTTATCTACTGATGAAGTTGAGTACATTACTTCTGGTTGTAGCTGCACTCAGGTGGTTTGGATGAAGTAAATGTTGAAGGATATCAAAGTTATTTGTGATGAGCCTAATGTCATATACTATGACAATTCCAGTTCTCTTAACATGTCAAAGAATCCAATGCAACATTCAAAGACTAAACATGTGTCAATCAAATATCATTACGTAAGAGAAAAAGTTAGTGAAGGGGAAATGAAGTTGGAGTATGTATCTGTAAAGAAACAGATTGCTGACATTTTTACTAAGCCTTTTCCTACATATACATTTATCTATTTGAGAGACACGTTAGGGATATCCACCTTTCCTGATGAGAACTAGATGCATTACATTGCATCAGTCTAGTAGACTTCATAATCTTATCTCTTTATCAGGATTGATGAGTTGATGTTACTCCTTTGGTGGAGTAGTCTGGTCATGTATTTTAGGGGGAGAGACTTGTGTATTATATTATGAGAGAGTGAGTTTGGTTTTTTGTTTTGAGATCTTTGGCATTGTTGTCAAAGGGGGAGAGAAGCATGTGAAAAAATATTTTATCTGTTTGGTCTTAAGGGGAGTTTGTTGGAGATGTTTTATTTCTTTGCATTGATTTTTTTTCACATTCATATGTTGTCATCAATGCCAAAGGGGGAGATTATTGGACATTGTTGCTGCTAAGATATGTTGTTGTCATTGATGTCAACATATTCCTTCTCTAGTGATTGTAGATTGGTTTATTGGGATCATGGTTTGGTGTATAGAGTATTTTGAGTATCATTATATTATTATGTATTGGTTCTGGTGGTTTGAGAAGCTTAATTGATCATATTAGATGGTTCGGTTTTGTAGTTTGTTTTTCTAATCAGTCCTTTGCAGAGTTTAGTATTTCCTTTGGTATATTCTGGTGTGATTAGATCTCGAGCTAGGATTTTTGGATATTATTTGGGATGGTCTTGTGTATCTTCATTTTAGATTGTTCTTATTGATGGTGTGATAAAATAATACGTATCTGGTGGAATACTGAGAGGGGGGGTGAATTAGTATACTGAAAAACTGACACAAAGTTCACAAACTCAAATTCAATCACACAAAGTAAACTTATCACAGTTAAGATCAATATTCATAAGAATACTTGACATCAACCAGCTTGACTGCTAAGACAATTTTAACAATAAACAACTTCAATCCTTGTAAACATCAATAATGTTTAATCATATCTCAACACATTCATCTCTCAATACTTCTAGTTATCATGCCTTATTCAGAAATTAATCAAATAAAAAAATAAGATCATAACCATAAAACATTCACTACTAGACACAAATATTTATACGTGGAAAATCCAAATAGGTAAAACCCACAATGAGATGGGACTCACAAAGATAGCTATCTAAACTCTTCTGAAGTTCACCTTGTTAGGAGCCAAGCCTATTAAAGCTTTACAATAAGTCATGTTAAGAACTAATTTCGGTTAGGTATCACCCGGTTAAGGGATTTACAAATATGCCTTGATGAAAAGCACAATACCCTATTAGGAGTAACCTCACTAGAGGATCTAAGAATCCAAACTAATGGACCACCTTGTTAGAGGATTTAATGAGTAACCAAGCCTGTTAGAGCTTACCTGATTAAGGGATTTCACTTCTATCGTAATTGTTAGAAAACAACAGGTTTTCTTGATCTATCTGAATAGCACTACATTTTATTGATCAGATCCTTCTTAAGCTTCAATCTACCTTTACTCAAAGTATGGATCCATTCACCAGTTAGACAACTGCACACTCATAGGTTTTTGCCAGCTTTGCCAACAATTTTTACAAACAACTTCATTGACCTTAAATACAAAACAATTGGGTTGGTAACACAACCAAAACCTAATTCTCATCATCGAGATTACAAATAAGTTGGTACAATATTTACCGTTAGAAATCATAACAATCTCTTCACATTCTTCAAGAAAATTCCAACTGCTCCATGATCACTGCTTCATCGAACTTGCAACTCATCACGTGCTATGCATTAGATGCAATCCACTTTTCTCCCTCACAAGAAATCAAACAAATGTACCAAAACAATATGAACTTATCCTCATAAAATGATCACACATGTCTCCATGATTACCGCTCATCAGATAATAAACCAATAGACTTGACCAGTTAGGGTTTATCAAAAACAACAGGTAGGGTTTACTGGTTTCATTAGATAAAAAGGTTTAACCCTTTACACCAGTTTACAGGTTCAACTCACAAACTTAACATACCAGTTTACAACATCTTCCACAAAAATATTCCTATCGGTTAGTAGCCAATATCAAAAATAACAATATTAGCAATAACATTAATACCATTACCAATTCAATTAACATCAATGACAACATATCATTAATGCAGTCTATATGTAAAATTCCAACAAACTAACAATGCCAACATGTTAGTGATTTGGTGCTCTGCAATTTATCTTTCTTTGTGATAGTTGTTGTTTTAGTATTCTTGAGGTTCAAATGTTGATCAATGAAAATATAATAAGTGGTGTTGGTGCAGCTTTACTGATGATTCTAACATTCTTACTGGCATTTTCTAATTGTTTCCTATTTGTTTTGACGATCCACAATGATTGTTTTTTGTGTTCTTGGTGACTTTGTTGAACCGGTGATGTTCTTCGTGTTATGTTGTTTTCCTGGTGGTGTAGCATATTGTGGTTGATCTTAGTGTGATTACTGATGGTGTTGAGAATTTGGATATTTCATTTAGGTCCATGTTATTTCATGTATATCATTATATTGGTTCGGTGGTGGATCTTTTTATCTTGTGATGTAACTTTGTAATTGTCAGTTGAGGGTTTAGCCGACCTTGTTGTCAAGGTTGATGAATTGCATAAATAAAAGATATTGTCATGTAATTTATGTATGGTAGCTGCATCTATATTATCAATGAATGATGTATGTGCAAACAAAGGATTCATCTTTTGGTGTGGTGTATTGAGCAGAGATTGGTATTGTAGAGAAGAAAAATGTGCTTAATCAGAACTATAATTAGGCATTTGGAGATGCTATTATTTTAGTTCATTCCTTCTAAATTGTAGTCTGAATCTTGTTGAAAGTCAATGAGACTTCTCTGAGGGTTGTAGCATTTTGG
Source organism: Cryptomeria japonica (assembly GCF_030272615.1). Taxonomy (NCBI): domain Eukaryota; kingdom Viridiplantae; phylum Streptophyta; class Pinopsida; order Cupressales; family Cupressaceae; genus Cryptomeria; species Cryptomeria japonica. The sequence continues at coordinate 325,376,311 of NC_081411.1, forward strand.
GTTATTATCGTTTGAGAAGTGAGCTCAAGGTAGTGTTCCTAAATGCACATGCATTCCCCATTGTAATATATTCACATACTACTGCAGAGTATCATCTTATTGTGGGTAGGTTCCCACCATGGTTTTTCCCTTAAGCAGGTTTTTTCATGTCAAAATCAAGGTGTTTTGTGTTGTGCTTTCAATTTTCTTATCTTTGTTGTTGTTGCAGTTTATCAGATCTATTTTTGAGGTTAATTTTGTAGATATGGTGAAAACTATTTCACCCCCCCTCTGAGTTTTCCTTCACTCTTGTTGCTAATACTTCCATAGGATGCAATGGGCCCCACCCCTATGGAACTTCTCGAATTCCCCACTTTAGTTCTTCAAACCCAATTGGGGATCAAAAGATTGCATTTTGTTTTATGCCTCTCTTTATTTCATTTATTGACCTAGCATTATGTACTTGAATGATTGTTATGTTCATGTTGATTTTTACTCCATGTTTTGTCTTTTGTGAGCCTATTTGCCTCCCTTGCTTGAGTGTGTGATTGTTTGGGTGATGTGACTATATTAATGAGTATGGTGGGGTTGGAACATACGAGTTACACATGGTCAAGTGGCATTGCCAACCATAGTTGGGGATCGAAGGACTTGGATCATGTGCAGTTGAAGTGTTCCTTCTCCTTTCTCAACACTTGTTATTTTCTTTCTCTTTTTACTTGCAAGTTGTTATCTATGTAATTCGATGTAAGAATTATATTAATTCATAATTTTCATATTGGAATCTCCTCATGGAGATGGATGTATATGTACATCGTTCAATGTTGGAATAGATCACCAAACATGATCTTGTATGATTTTCATTTCATTCTATTATTTGATGGTATCTTATGAACACTTAGTTTGGTGCATGAAATTAATGTAGATGTGATTTTTATTGTGATTGTGATATTTGGACCAAACTCTCATTGGATTGAGCCCTTGGGAGTCAAACTTTGCTTAACTAGAAGCACTTGGTGTGTGTTTTGTGAAGTCCTATTATGCATTTTAGTTGTGTTTGGTACACCTAGTAGTGAGTAGAGGTAGGCTTAACCTTGTGAGAAAAAATCCTATATCAACATCTATGGGTTCCCTACAACATCTCTTCCTGTAGATCGACATCTCCATTTATGGAACAACATATTCGGCCCTATGGTCTGAGACAAATCGACCATTAGATTGGGTCATTTTTAGTTCAAAATATCCATCTGTAGATCAACATATCTTCCTTTTTGGATCAATGTTTGTGCATATTAAATTTCATCTATATTCTTTGGTGTCTTTGGTTTTCCATCAGTATCTCCACCTAACTTGGTTATCTGTTTGGTTGCTTGACCTGTTTAGATGCAAAATGGTGTCTCATTGCTCTTAAGATTTTTATTTAGCTGCATAACCATGATTTGTGTATGCTAAAGCATCAAAGGTTGATTTAGTCATCCACTAGTTGGTCTTGACTAATTGACCAGGTCCTGGTTATGTTGCTAAGGTAGTGATGTCAAGGAGTCCCTTGAGGGGTCTCAAGTATGTTTTGAGTGTTTAGTCTTCTACTTGTGTGTGGTTGAACCAACTAGATTAATATTACCTTGAGGTGAGTGTTATACTTGTGTTGTTATGCAGGTTACTACTTTATTCCTCAAAAAAATATATTTCTATGCATTCCTTATGCAATTTTCTCTTATCCTCTAAGGTTCCTTATCCCAGTGTTACAATTTATATGTGTCTTATATAGGGTTACACATTCACAAAACTAGACAAAAAAAGGTCTTACATGAGATGTTCATGAAACTATACATATATTTGTCTTACTGTTAGACAATTTAGAAAGTTGTAAGACAATTCAGAGGCTGGGGGGGTGAATCAGTTGTCACAGATTAAAGGAACTTTAGCATTTTAAATATTGATACCAAAACCCAAAAAAATAATACCAAAAGAGAAGTTAATAAATAAATTACAAATAATAATCAGGGAATAAAAGACATCCACATAACACCAAGATTTGTAAGTGGAAAACCCTGTAAAGGGAAAAGCCATTGGTGGGAATCCTACCCACAGTTAGATAATACTTTTGTAGTAAGTATGTGAATTACAATTGAGGGGCCTGCACTTGCAGGAAGGCCAACAACTTAGAGTGCATTTCTCATCACAAAATAAACCTCACTAACTACATATAAATCCAAATTACAATCCAGAGAAGTGTTGAACTACAAAAGATAGCATCTCCTATGTATGAGTATAGTTTTGGTTAAGCTCAATACCAAAGGAATAAATCCTCTTACATAAACCCAATTCGATATCCAATGATTGACTAGCTCCTCTTCCTAAATGATATTACATTATTCACACATTACATTCCTTGACCATGACCTCTTACATATAACCATGATGATCTACAATTAGATCTTACATATATAAATACAAACCCTCGACCAAAAACAATCAAGTCGGCCACCAGATAATAAATCAATTACATAATTACAAACCATTTCAGTGTTAGACCAAAACAAATAATATCAGCACATAAGACATCCCATAAATACATCAATAGGTCCTATCCACACATTACATTAAATCTTGTCCATAACCTAGATCAACTAGGACCAAGTATAGGTCCACACACTTCATCAATGATCTCCAACTGCCAAGTACTAAACACGATCACCAACAACATCTTGAAACTCCATAAAAAGATGCACCAACACCACTTATGCAATTCATCAAAGATCTTCATCAAAAGATTTGCCAGTGAAACCCTCGCTAGAACTAAAAACCAATCTTCTAAGCAAGCAGGATAGAATCCAATCATGAGACCAAAGCCAACTGACCAAATATGAGTGTAAGTATCATGATCAAGCTAACTGCATCACCCGATTATACCAAATTCTACTAGATCATGTCGGATCCAAGTTAACCAGAAACCATTTAACCTAACGAGACCAGAAGGGTGTCGGTAAAGTATCCAAACAACTAGTGTTGACATCAATGACATAATTTTCTTCATCCATTAAACTTGTGTACAGTTAGTAGCAACATCAACATACTCAACTTCAGTAGTAGATAAAGAAGTACATTATTGTTTCTTGCTGATCCATGAAACCAACTTCTTTCCAAGAAATAAATCTCCATCAGAAGTACTTTTTTGGTCATCAACATCTCCAGCCCAGTCAACATCTATATATGCACATAAAGTAAAGTTATCATCCTTAGGGTACAACAAGCCATATTCTGATGTACCTTGCAAGTATCTAAAAATCTTTTTCACTGCCATCTCATGATTTTCTTTAGGATCACTCTAAAATATTGAAACAATATAAAACAAATTCATAATATCAGGCTTAGTCTGAGTCAAATAAAGAAGACCTTCAATCATAGATTTGTATCTTGTAGGATTTACCAGTGCAGAAACATCTTTTCTTGTCAATTTCTCACTTTTAACCATAGGAGTACTTACCGGTTTAGAATCTCCCATACCAATTTTTTTCAATAATTCTTTAGCATATTTAGTTTGACAGATGAAAATACCTTTGTCAATCTGAGTAATCTACAAACCCAAGACAAATTTCATCTCACCAATCATAGACATCTCAAATTCTTTCTCCATATTCTTGTATAAAATTCTATACATAACTTATCTTCACCTCCAAAAATAATGTAATCAATAAATACTTCAACAATTAGTATATCATCATCAGTGATTTTATAATATAAATTACTATCAGCACTGCCCTTAGTAAAACCAAGCTTCAAAAGATATTTATCCAACCTTGCATACCAAGCTCTAGGTGCTTGTTTCAATACATATAAAGATTTCCTTAACCTGCAAACAATATCTGTATCATCTGATAGTGGAAAACCATTAGGTTTCTCAATATAAACTTCCTCATCAAGATCCCATTAAAAAATGCACATTTAACATCCATCTGATAAAGCTTGTAGTTTTTATAAGCAACATAGGCAAGAAATAATCTCACAGCTTCAATCCTAGCTACAGGTGCAAAAGTCTCTCCATAATAAATTCCTTCCTTTTAAGAATATCCTTTACAAACCAATCTAGCCTTATTCCTTATTAATTGACTATCCTCATTCAATTTAATTCTAAAAACCCATTTAGTTCCAATAAAAAATTTATTTTTAGGTCGGGGAGCCAAAGTCCATGTGTTATTTTTCTCAATCTGATCTAATTCTTCTTCCATAGCTTTTAACCAATGTTCATATTTACATGCCTCAATTACTAATACTGGTTCACCTTGTGAAATTAAACATGCCTCATTAGATTCTAGTCTTCTTCTTGTCATCTCTCCATTTCTCTTATCCCCAATGATTTGATGTTCAGAATGATTGAATCTCACATACCTAGAATGTTAGGTCCCAGAGACAACTAAGAGGGAGGGGGGGGTGAATCAGTTGTCAAATAAATTCAAACCAAAAACAACTTAACCAAACCTAATGCTTAATACTAGTGAAGCAAACTTTATGTCAGTAGATAGTTTATCAGTTAATAGTAGTACCGATAAGATTAATGCATGAAATAGAAAGACAATAACATCCACAACACATAACGCCAATATTTGTATGTGGAAACCCTTTAAGGGGAAAAACCATGGTGGGAAACCTTACCCACAATCAAATGATACTACTGCAGATAGTATGTGTATACAAATGGGGTCTACACATGCAGAAAGGCCAAGTTCCTAGAGCACACTGCTCAAACACAAATAGGAGTCACACTGACTATAATTGGATGGTTAAATCCAATAATGATGTACTGCTCAAAATAGCATCTTAATATGCTGGATTCAATACTGGTTTAGTTTTGATATGCCTTCACAAAACATTCCTTTAACCTTCAAATGATGTCTGCATGTATAGCTCTGCTTATTCTTGCATATACAGAATTACAATCCTTCTCATATTCGCATATCGATCTTACTAATAAGATCTTACATATATACCAGAACCTAAGACCAATTTTAGTAGGTCGGCTCTAAAAGATTATACAATAAAATTAATTTATAAGTAAAACAATAACCGATGCAATATCTGATTCAACATGTTGGCTTAATGCATTTACAACAATATTAAATCATCTTCATAGCGTGTCATCCGGATCTAGAATAGATAAGCCTGTCGGTGCTTATCCTGGACCTATTTGTCAGTAACAACAAATATACAAACTTGAATATACCAATGAATAAATCTCCAAGACACAATGTCCAAATGATGTCTTCGACATAACCAGGTATTTTCCAGGTCATTCCAAGTGTCAGTGAAAATTATATCCTACCCGTGTACCACATACCGGTGACTGTGCATAAGTCACTTGTTTTCTGGTGAACATTGCCAATTCTCCAAGTGTCAGTAGGCTGACCAAAGTTGATAAGTGTTAATAGGTGTTGACATCAATGACAAAACCATATCAACTTATCCAAAATACTAACAATCTCCCCCTTTGGCATTGATGGCAACACAAGATGGAAAAAACATCAAAGTGCCAAAATATAAATGCCAAATACCAAAAACCAACAATTTCCCAAAAGAGATCAAAACTAGATATCAAAATTTAGGTACAAAGAGTAATCAATCTCTCTCAAAATGACAATCTCTCCCCCTAGGAGTAACATGTGTTTTTCCATATCAATATGTCCCCCTTTGACATCAAATGCCAAAGTAATACAAAAACCAAGTTCAAATACAAAATACCAACTACTCCCCTTGAGAAATAGCTCTCCTCATCAAAAGCCAGAGTAAAAGATTTCTCTGTTAGTTCTGTTGGTTGATGACAAACATCATTTGTCTAAGTCTCTACCGGTAGGGGTATGACCCCAAGTTGATCTCTATGATATTCAAAAGTCTCCTTAGGCAAAGGCTTAGTGAAAATATCTGCAATCTACTCTTTAGTATTCACATAAACGAGTTTTACTTTTTGTGCTTCAACATTCTCCTTTAGAAAATTCAGTTTGATAGAAATATGTTTAGTTTGAGAATGTAGTACCAGATTATTTGATATATATCAATTGCTATTGTATTATCACAATAGATAGTTATAGGTTCCTTGCATTTTACCTTTATGTAATTGATGCAGCAACATATTCTGATTTTGCTATTGATAAAGATGTGCAACTTTGTTTCTTACTCAAGTAAGAAATTAATCTGCTTCCAAGAAAAAATGCTCCACCAGTAGTTCTTTTTTTGTCATCTATATCTCCTTCCCAATTTCCATCTATGTATGCACATAATTCAAAGTTTTGATCTCTAGGATACCATAAGCCAAGATTTGTAGTGCCTTGTAAGTACCGGATAGGTTATCACAATAGATAGTTATAGGTTCCTTGCATTTTACCTTTATGTCCTTGAACATTTTCTTAAGCCATAATACCTGTGTACAATTAGTTGTTGTTGCAACATATCCTGATTCTGCTGTTGATAAAGATGTGCAACTTTGTTTCTTACTCAACCAAGAAATTGATCTGTTTCCAAGAAAAAATGCTCCGCCAGTGGTGCTTTTTCTATCATCCACATCTCCTGCCCAATTTGCATCTGTGTATGCACATAATTCAAAGTTTTCATCTGAAGGATACCATAGGCCAATATTTGTAGTGCCTTGTAAGTACACAGTTGATTCATGATTTTCTCTAGGATTGCTCTGAAATCTTGAAACAATACATACTGCATTCATAATATCAGGTCTTGTTTGTGTCAAATACAGTAAACCTCCTATCATAGATTTGTACCTAGTCGGATTAACAGGTTTAAATTCATCCCTTAGTGATAATTTGTCATTTGTAGTCATAGGTGTACTTACCGGTTTAGATTTTTCCATCCCAAATTTCTTTAGCAACTCCTTCAAGTACTTAGATTGACTCAAGAATATACCTTTATTAGTCTGTGAGATCTACAATCCTAAAAAGAATTTTATCTCTCCAATCATAGACATTTCAAATTCTTGCTGCATTTTAATAGAAAAGTCTTTACATAACCCATGTTCCCCTCCAAAGATTATATCATCAACAAAAACTTCTATAACCAAGATGTCATTATTAGTCACTTTATAGTATAAATTATTGTCAGCATTACCTTTAGAAAAACCAATCTTCAAAAGATATTTATCCAATCTAGCATACCAAGCTCTTGGAGCTTGCTTCAACCCATACAAAGCTTTCCTTAACCTGCAAACCATATCTTTGTTATCTGTCAAAGAAAATCTATCAAGTTGCTCAATGTAAACTTCTTATTCAAGATCTCCATTTAGAAATGCACATTTAGCATCCATTTGATATACTTTGTAGTTCTTGTGCTGCAAAAGCTAAGAATAATCCGACTGCCTCAATTCTAGCTACTGGTGCAAAGGTTTCATCGTAATTAATTCCTTCTTTCTGTGAATATCCCTTACACACTAGTCTTTCTTTATTTTTGATTACCTTACCATCTTCATTAAGTTTGTTTCTAAATACCCATTTTGTTCCAATTACATTTTTGTCTTTAGGCCGACAAACTAATGTCCATGTGTTATTCTTTTCAATTTGTTCTAATTCTTCTTCCATAGCTTTAATCCAGTGTTTATCTTCACATGCCTCATTAATTGATAATAGTTCAATTTGAGAAATAAGACATACCTCTTCATTTGCCAGTCTTCCTCTTGTCATAACTCCTTGATATTTGTTCCCAATTATCTAATTTTTAGAGTGGTTCAATCTTACATATCGGAGTGTCTTTGTTTATTGTTGTTCTACAGTTACAGTGGAATTTTTAGATGATACCGGTGTAATTGGATCTTCATTCTGTACCGGTGGGTTCAATGTAGGTTCATTTGTCATTATCTCTATTGCTAGTTTAGAGTCTATATACCATGAAGTTCCTCTAAACCATTCATCAATTTTCACATTTGTACTCTCAACAATTTTATGCAATCTCTTGTTAGAATATCTATATGCCTTGTTGTTAGATGAATAACGAAGAAATATTCCTTCATCACTTCTAGGATCAAATTTGCCAATATACTCATCTCTTCTAATATAGCTTTTGCTTCTAAATATTCTGAAATATTTAAGAGTAGGAGTAATACAAAACCATAGTTCATGAGGGGTCTTACCAGTTTCAGCTTTGATGTGAACTTTGTTGAATGTATAGACCATTGTGCTCACTGCTTCTCTCCAATACACATGTGGTAGATTTTCTTCTGATAACATACTTTTAGTTGTATCCAAGATAGTTCTATTTTTCCTTTGTACAACTCCATTCTGTTGTGGTGTCTAGGGTGCTGATAACTGTCTTTTGATTCCATTCACTTCACAGAATGTATTAAAATCCTTTGATGTGAATTCACCTCCTTGATCTGATCTCAGACATTTGATTTTTTTACTGGTTTCATTTTCTACCATCACCTTGAATAGCTTGAATTTCCCAAGTGCTTTTGATTTTTCTCTGAGAAAAGTAACTCAACATGTTCTAGAATAGTCATCAATGATTAGTACGCAATATCTATCACCTTGTAAGCTTTTAGTTCTAGCTGGATCACATAAATCAGTATGAATTAAGTGAAGAGCATTATTAGATTTTTCTGAAATAATTTTAAAAGACTCTCTAACCTGTTTTCCAAATTGACATTCCTTACATACCGGATTGTGAGGTTTAACAATCTTAGGTAAATCTCTAATTGCTTTAGTTGTACTAATTTTCATAATACAATCAAAGTTTACATGACTAAGTCTCTTATGCCACAACCAACTTTCATCAATATGTGTAATCAAGCATATTTTTTCATTGTTATTCAAATGAAAGATATTACCGCTACTTTGATTACCGGTTGCAATTTCCAAACCAGTTATGTTCATAATTTTGCATTTCCCATTCTTGAATTGTAACTGAAATCTTATTTCAACTATTTGACCAACACTTAAAAGATTATGTTTTAAACCTTCAACATTGTAAACATTGTCAGTATTATGCTTACCATCAAGAGATATAATAACTTTTCCTTTGATCAAACAAGCTTTATCATCTCCAAATATTACTAGACCTCCATTATATTCCTAAAAAGTCAAGAATTTACCTTTATCACCATTTATTTGATTGTGAACATCCTGAATCAATGATTCATTCATCTTTAACTTCAACTTTAGTTGCTAGGGCCTACTCTGCCAGTTGAAGAATAGGTGTTGGTTGATCTTCTGTTATAGCAACAAAGACCCATCCATTGTCTATCAGATCCTCATCAAAATCATCAGTGAATCCTTCATCAGTAAGATAACAAGACTTGTATTTATTCTTCTCAAATCTGTATCTCTAATATTAAAGGTTAGTCTTGTATGTTCTTCTAGCTTCTTCTCTCAATCTTGCATGTCTATCAGGGCATCTTGAAGTCATATGACTAATCTTATTATAGTTAAAACATTTAAAGGGTTCTTTACCTTCATACTTACTTCCAACTGGACCTTTAGGCATTTTCCTTGCAAATAGTGCTTCAAGTTCTTCATTTTCTCTCCCGCTTTCTTCAATTTCTCTTGCATAAAAGGCTTTCCAATTAGATTTGTCAAATGATGGTGTGGATGATGTTGATTCCTTAAAAGCTAAATCTGTCTTTATAGTAGCAACAAGACCAAATTCCTCAATTTCAAAAGCTGGAATTTTTCCAATCAATGTGTCCCTAGTTACTGATGTATTAGGCATTTTTCTTAATTCATTTATAGCAGTAACTTTCATTTTGTATGTTAGTGAAAATCCTCTTAAAACTTTTGAAACAATTTCATCTTCACTTAAGGTTCCTCCACAACATTTAATACCCAAAACAATTTCATTAACTCTTTCCATAAAAGCAGAAATCCTTTCATCCTCTTCCATTTTCAGATTTTCATACCTAACCCAGAAGCTTTCAAGTTTTGCAATTTTGACTGTGGAATCTCCTTCATTCAATGTTTCCAAATGGTCCCAAATAGCTTTAGCAGTAGATCTATCTGAAAAACCCATGATTTGTTGATCTGATAATATGCTCAAAAGTGCTTCTCTTGCTTTGCAATCATTTTCTTCATCTTTTCCTAAGGTAGGTGGATTAGGCTGACTAGGAGTAGGAGCAGTATAGCCATTCTTTGTAACTTCCTAGATGTCCTTCCCAATGCAATTCAGATGTGTCTCCATCCTGATCTTCCATATGCCATAGTTGGTTCCATCAAGTTTAGGACTGTCCTTCCTGAAATAGTTAGAAGACATTGGATCTCCTCAAGTTGTTAAACTTCTGCAAAAAGAAGACTAGGCTCTGATACCAATTGTTAGGTTCCAGAGTAAACTGAGAGGGGAGGGGGGTGAATCAGTTGTCAAATAAATTCATTCAAACCAAAAATAACTTAACCAAACTTAATCCTTAATAATGGTGAAGCAAACTTTATGCCGGTAGACAGATTATCAGTTAATAGCAGTACCAGTAAATATTAATGCATGAAATAGAAAGACAATAATATCCACAACACATAACACCAATATTTGTACGTGGAAACCCTATAAAGGAAATAACCATAGTGGGAAACCTTACCCACAATCAGGTGATACTACAATAGATAGTATGTGTATAAAAATGGGGTCTACACATGCAGAAAGGCCAAGCACTTAGAGCTCACTGCTCAAACACAAATAGGAGTCACACTGACTACAATTGGATGGTTAAATCCAATAATGATGTATTGCTCAAAATAGCATCTTCATATGCTGGATTTCTTTACCGGTTTAGTTTTGATATGCCTTCACAAAACCTTCCTTCAACCTTCAAATGATGTCTGTTTGTATAGCTCTTCTTATTCTCACATACACCGAATTACAATCCTTCTCACATTCACATATCGATCTTACTAATAAGATCTTACATATATACCAAAACCTAAGACCAATTTTAGTAGGTCGGCTCTAAAAGATATTACAATAAAATCAATTTATAAATAAAACAATAACTGATGCAATATTTGATTCAACATGTCGGCTTAATGCATCTACAACAATATGAAATCATCTTCATAGCACGTCGTGCGGATCTGGAATAGATAAGCCTATCGGTGCTTATCCTGGACCTATTTGTCAATAACAACAAATATGCAAACTCGAATATACCAATGAATAAATCTCCAAGACAAAGTGTCCAAATGATGTCTTTGACAGAACCAAGTATTTTCCATGTCATTATAATTTTTGGTGAACAACATATCCTATCGGTGTACCAGATACTGCTGACTGTGCATAAGTCACTTGCTTGCTGGTGAACATTGCTAATTCTCCAGGTGCCAGTAGGCTGACCAAAGTTGATAAGTGTTAATGGGTGTTGACATCAATGACAAAACCATATCAACTTATCCAAAATACTAACAATCTCCCCCTTTGGCATTGATGGCAACACAAGATGGAAAAAACATCAAAGTGCCAAAATATAAATGCCAAATACCAAAAACCAACAATTTCCCAAAAGAGATCAAAACTAGATATCAAAATTCAGGTACAAAGAGTAATCAATCTCTCTCAAAATGACAATCTCTCCCCCTAGGAGTAACATGTGTTTTTCCATATCAATATCTCCCCCTTTGACATCAAATGCCAAAGTAATACAAAGACCAAGTTCAAATACAAAATACCAACTTATTTAGTATACCAACTACTCCCCTTGAGAAATAGCTCTCCTCATCAAAAGCCAAAGTAAAAGATTTCTCTGTTAGTTCTGTTGGTTGATGACAAACATCATTTGTCTAAGTCTCTACCGGTGGGGGTATGACCTCAAGTTGATCTCTGTGATATTCAAAAGTCTCCTTAGGCAAAGGCTTAGTGAAAATATCTGCAATCTACTCTTTAGTATTCATATAAACGAGTTTTACTTTTTTTGCTTCAACATTCTCCTTTAGAAAATTCAGTTTGATAGAAATATGTTTAGTTTGAGAATGTAGTACCAGATTATTTGATATATATCAATTGCTATTGTATTATCACAATAGATAGTTATAGGTTCCTTGCATTTTACCTTTATGTAATTGATGCAGCAACATATTCTGATTCTGCTATTGATAAAGATGTGCAACTTTGTTTCTTACTCAAGTAAGAAATTAATCTGCTTCCAAGAAAAAATGCTCCACCAGTGGTGCTTTTTTTGTCATCTATATCTCCTTCCCAATTTCCATCTATGTATGCACATAATTCAAAGTTTTGATCTCTAGGATACCATAAGCCAAGATTTGTAGTGCCTTGTAAGTATCGGATAGGTTATCACAATAGATAGTTATAGGTTCCTTGCATTTTACCTTTATGTCCTTGAACATTTTCTTAAGCCATAATACCTGTGTACAATTAGTTGTTGTTGCAACATATCCTGATTCTGCTGTTGATAAAGATGTGCAACTTTGTTTCTTACTCAACCAAGAAATTGATCTGTTTCCAAGAAAAAATGCTCCGCCAGTGGTGCTTTTTCTATCATCCACATCTCCTGCCCAATTTGCATCTGTGTATGCACATAATTCAAAGTTTTCATCTGAAGGATACCATAGGCCAATATTTGTAGTGCCTTGTAAGTACCAAAAAATCCTTTTTACAGTTGATTCATGATTTTCTCTAGGATTACTCTGAAATCTTGAAACAATACATACTGCATTCATAATATCAGGTCTTGTTTGTGTCAAATACAGTAAACCTCCTATCATAGATTTGTACCTAGTCGGATTAACAGGTGTAGATTCATCCCTTAGTGATAATTTGTCATTTGTAGTCATAGGTGTACTTACCGGTTTAGATTTTTCCATCCCAAATTTCTTTAGCAACTCCTTCAAGTACTTAGATTGACTCAAGAATATACCTTTATTAGTCTGTGAGATCTACAATCCTAAAAAGAATTTTATCTCTCCAATCATAGACATTTCAAATTCTTGCTGCATTTTAATAGAAAAGTCTTTACATAACCCATGTTCCCCTCCAAAGATTATATCATCAACAAAAACTTCTATAACCAAGATGTCATTATTAGTCACTTTATAGTATAAATTATTGTCAGCATTACCTTTAGAAAAACCAATCTTCAAAATATATTTATCCAATCTAGCATACCAAGCTCTTGGAGCTTGCTTCAACCCATACAAAGCTTTCCTTAACCTGCAAACCATATCTTTGTTATCTGTCAAAGAAAATCTATCAAGTTGCTCAATGTAAACTTCTTATTCAAGATCTCCATTTAGAAATGCACATTTAGCATCCATTTGATATACTTTGTAGTTCTTGTGCTGCAAAAGCTAAGAATAATCCGACTGCCTCAATTCTAGCTACTGGTGCAAAGGTTTCATCGTAATTAATTCCTTCTTTCTGTGAATATCCCTTACACACTAGTCTTTCTTTATTTTTGATTACCTTACCATCTTCATTAAGTTTGTTTCTAAATACCCATTTTGTTCCAATTACATTTTTGTCTTTAGGCCGACGAACTAATTTCCATGTGTTATTCTTTTCAATTTGTTCTAATTCTTCTTCCATAGCTTTAATCCAGTGTTTATCTTCACATGCCTCATTAATTGATAATAGTTCAATTTGAGAAATAAGACATACCTCTTCATTTGCCAGTCTTCCTCTTGTCATAACTCCTTGATATTTGTTCCCAACTATCTAATTTTCAGAGTGGTTCAATCTTACATATCGGGGTGTCTTTGTTTGTTGTTGTTCTACAGTTACAGTGGAATTTTTAGATGATACCGGTGTAATTGGATCTTCATTCTGTACCAGTGGGTTCAATGTAGGTTCATTTGTCATTATCTCTATTGCCAGTTTAGAGTCTATATACCTTGAAGTTCCTCTAAACCATTCATCAATTTTCACATTTGTACCCTCAACAATTTTAGGCAATCTCTTGTTAGAATATCTATATGCCTTGTTGTTAAATGAATAACGAAGAAATATTCCTTCATCACTTCTAGGATCAAATTTGCCAATATACTCATCTCTTCTAATATAGCTTTTGCTTCTAAATATTCTGAAATATTTAAGAGTAGGAGTAATACAAAACCATAGTTCATGAGGGGTCTTACCAGTTTCAGCTTTGATGTGAACTTTGTTGAATGTATAGACCATTGTGCTCACTGCTTCTCTCCAATACACATGTGGTAGATTTTCTTCTGATAACATACTTTTAGTTGTATCCAAGATAGTTCTATTTTTCCTTTGTACAACTCCATTCTGTTGTGGTGTCTAGGGTGCTGATAACTGTCTTTTGATTCCATTCACTTCACAGAATGTATTAAAATCCTTTGATGTGAATTCACCTCCTTGATCTGATCTCAGACATTTGATTTTTTTACTGGTTTCATTTTCTACCATCACCTTGAATAGCTTGAATTTCCCAAGTGCTTTTGATTTTTCTCTGAGAAAAGTAACTCAACATGTTCTAGAATAGTCATCAATGATTAGTACGCAATATCTATCACCTTGTAAGCTTTTAGTTCTAGTTGGATCACATAAATCAGTATGAATTAAGTGAAGAGCATTATTAGATTTTTCTGAAATAATTTTAAAAGACTCTCTAACCTGTTTTCCAAATTGACATTCCTTACATACCGGATTGTGAGGTTTAACAATCTTAGGTAAATCTCTAATTGCTTTAGTTGTACTAATTTTCATAATACAATCAAAGTTTACATGACTAAGTCTCTTATGCCACAACCAACTTTCATCAATATGTGTAATCAAGCATATTTTTTCATTGTTATTCAAATGAAAGATATTACCTCTACTTTGATTACCGGTTGCAATTTCCAAACCAGTTATGTTCATAATTTTGCATTTCCCATTCTTGAATTGTAACTGAAATCTTATTTCAACTAATTGACCAACACTTAAAAGATTATGTTTTAAACCTTCAACATTGTAAACATTGTCAGTATTATGCTTACCATCAAGAGATATAATAACTTTTCCTTTGATCAAACAAGCTTTATCATCTCCAAATATTACTAGACCTCCATTATATTCCTAAAAAGTCAAGAATTTACCTTTATCACTAGTTATTTGATTGTGAACATCCTGAATCAATGATTCATTCATCCTTAACTTCAACTTTAGTTGCTAGGGCCTACTCTGCCAGTTGAAGAATAGGTGTTGGTTGATCTTCTGTTATAGCAACAAAGACCCATCCATTGTCTATCAGATCCTCATCAAAATCATCAGTGAATCCTTCATCAGTAAGATAACAAGACTTGTATTTATTCTTCTCAAATCTGTATCTCTAATATTAAGGGTTAGTCTTGTATGTTCTTCTAGCTTCTTCTCTCAATCTTGCATGTCTATCAGGGCATCTTGAAGCCATATGACTAATCTTATTATAGTTAAAACATTTAAAGGGTTCTTTACCTTCATACTTACTTCCAACTGGACCTTTAGGCATTTTCCTTGCAAATAGTGCTTCAAGTTCTTCATTTTCTCTCCCGCTTTCTTCAATTTCTCTTGCATAAAAGGCTTTCCAATTAGATTTGTCAAATGATGGTGTGGATGATGTTGATTCCTTAAAAGATAAATCTGTCTTTATAGTAGCAACAAGACCAAATTCCTCAATTTCAAAAGCTGGAATTTTTCCAATCAATGTGTCCCTAGTTACTGATGTATTAGGCATTTTTCTTAATTCATTTATAGCAGTAACTTTCATTTTGTATGTTAGTGAAAATCCTCTTAAAAATTTTGAAACAATTTCATCTTCACTTAAGGTTCCTCCACAACATTTAATACCCAAAACAATTTCATTAACTCTTTCCATAAAAGCAGAAATCCTTTCATCCTCTTCCATTTTCAGATTTTCATACCTAACCCAGAAGCTTTCAAGTTTTGCAATTTTGACTGTGGAATCTCCTTCATTCAATGTTTCCAAATGGTCCCAAATAGCTTTAGCAGTAGATCTATCTGAAAAACCCATGATTTGTTGATCTGATAATATGCTCAAAAGTGCTTCTCTTGCTTTGCAATCATTTTCTTCATCTTTTCCTAAGGTAGGTGGATTAGGCTGACTAGGAGTAGGAGCAGTATAGCCGTTCTTTGTAACTTCCTAGATGTCCTTCCCAATGCAATTCAGATGTGTCTCCATCCTGATCTTCCATATGCCATAGTTGGTTCCATCAAGTTTAGGACTGTCCTTCCTGAAATAGTTAGAAGACATTGGATCTCCTCAAGTTGTTAAACTTCTGCAAAAAGAAGACTAGGCTCTGATACCAATTGTTAGGTTCCAAAGTAAACTGAGAGGGGAGGGGGGTGAATCAGTTGTCAAATAAATTCATTCAAACCAAAAACAACTTAACCAAACTTAATCCTTAATAATGGTGAAGCAATCTTTATGCCGGTAGACAGATTATCAGTTAATAGCAGTTCCAGTAAATATTAATGCATGAAATAGAAAGACAATAATATCCACAACACATAACACCAATATTTGTACGTGGAAACCCTATAAAGGAAATAACCATAGTGGGAAACCTTACCCACAATCAGGTGATACTACAATAGATAGTATGTGTATAAAAATGGGGTCTACACATGCAGAAAGGCCAAGCACTTAGAGCTCACTGCTCAAACACAAATAGGAGTCACACTGACTACAATTGGATGGTTAAATCCAATAATGATGTATTGCTCAAAATAGCATCTTCATATGCTGGATTTCTTTACCGGTTTAGTTTTGATATGCCTTCACAAAACCTTCCTTCAACCTTCAAATGATGTCTGTTTGTATAGCTCTTCTTATTCTCACATATACCGAATTACAATCCTTCTCACATTCACATATCGATCTTACTAATAAGATCTTACATATATACCAAAACCTAAGACCAATTTTAGTAGGTCGGCTCTAAAAGATATTACAATAAAATCAATTTATAAATAAAACAATAACTGATGCAATATTTGATTCAACATGTCGGCTTAATGCATCTACAACAATATGAAATCATCTTCATAGCACATCGTGCAGATCTGGAATAGATAAGCCTATCGGTGCTTATCCTGGACCTATTTGTCAATAACAACAAATATGCAAACTCGAATATACCAATGAATAAATCTCCAAGACAAAGTGTCCAAATGATGTCTTTGACATAACCAAGTATTTTCCATGTCATTATAATTTTTGGTGAACAACATATCCTATCGGTGTACCAGATACTGCTGACTGTGCATAAGTCACTTGCTTGCTGGTGAACATTGCTAATTCTCCAGGTGCCAGTAGGCTGACCAAAGTTGATAAGTGTTAATAGGTGTTGACATCAATGACAAAACCATATCAACTTATCCAAAATACCAACATAGGAGTCTTCTGACTTTTTGTTCCTCTTCCCTGTTCTTCAGTTACTGCAGAATTATCTGATGTTGTTGGAGTAACTGGTTGAACTCTTTGTTCCAATAAAGGTGCTACCGGTTAATATATAATCATTTCCACTATCGGTTCCTACTCATAAAATCCGATTTGACTTTTTTTTAGCTCATCTACTTTGACATTAGCCCTCTCCACTATTCTCTGCAAGCTCTTGTTATAACATCTATATGCTTTGCTTTTATTAGAATAACCAAGAAATATGCCTTCACTACATCTAGGATCAAATTTCCACTAATATCATCTTTCCTAATATAACATTTACTACCAAAAATTCTAAAATACTTAACTGTAGGTGTATTGACAAACCATAATTCATAAGGTGTCTTATAGGTTTCTCCTTTGATATGTACTCTATTGAATGTATAAATCATTGTACTCATTTCTTCTCTCTGTTGTCATTATGGATGAATTGATTATGTGTTGCATTGATGTTTTGTCATTATTGTCAACACTAGCTGTTTTGGATGGTTACTAGCAGATAGGCTTTGGTTACCGTTAGAAGAGACTATTTGTTGGACACTTTTGGCATGTTTGGATCAATGGAGTATGTTTGATTCCATGTGTTACATGGGACATTTTTTGGCCAGTTGGTATTGTCTTGATAATTAGAAGCTATCATACATTCTTGTAAACCCTTGCCGACATTGGTTTAAGGTTTTACCAGTAGAGCTTTCATTGAGGAATCGTGACACAATGCATGAAATGTAATGTGTGAATATTGTAATATCATTCAGGAAGAGGATTAGGTCAATCATAGGTGATCAAATTGGGATTAAGGAAGAGGTAAAAGGCCTTTGGTATTGAACTTAACAAGGACTGTAATCAGGCATGGTAGATGCTATCTCTGATAGTTCATTATTTTGGATTGTTGTCCATTTATCTTGAGATGGTTGTCTCCTCTTTATAGTCAATGAGACTCTTTTGTAATGAGTAGTACATTCTAGGCAGTGTGCCTTTCTGCATGTGCAGACCCCTCATTTTATCACATACTTTCTAAAGAAGTATCATCTCACTGTGGGTAGGCTTCCCACCATGGTTTTTCCCTTTACGGGTTTTCCACATACAAATCCTGGTGTTATGTGGCATGGTTTCTTTGCATTGATTATCTGTTTAATTATTAAGTTGTATTTTTTACCGGTATCTCTTCCTACTGACATCTATTTTTGCTTTACCGATACTTGATTTGTTTAAAGGTTATTAAGTGGATGAAATGTTATAATTTGTTAACAAGTGATTCAACCCCCCCCCCCTCTCAGTTGTTCACCGGTTATCCTAACACTCTCCAGTAGATATGAAGTAGACTAGATTCTATCCTCATTGTTCTAGAAACATCCAAGATAGTTTTGTTCTACCTTTCCGCAACTCCATTCTATTGAGGTTTCCGACGAGAAGAAAATTGTCTTCTTATACCATGCTTGCCACAAAAGTTATTAAACTCACCGGATGTGAATTCTCCACCATGATCTGATCTCAAACATTTAATCTTCAATCCTATCTCAGTTTCCTCTTTAGTCTTAAAGATTTTAAAATTTTCAAATGGTTCAGACTTTTCTCTCAAAAAATTAACCCACACCATTCTAGAGTAATCATCAATGATTATTATGAAATATCTATCCCCATGAAAACTTTTAACTCTAGTACTTGACCACACAAATCAATATGAATAAGATCAAGAACATCCTTTGATTTATCTTGTATACTCCTAAAAAAGGTTTTGACCTGTTTACCCATTTGACATTCTTTACATACCGGATTATAAGGCTTCATAATCTTAGGTATATCCCTAACTGCCTTAGTTGAACTGATCTTCACAATGCAATTAAAATTCACATGGCACAACCTTTTATGCCATAGCCAACTCCAATCAATATTTGTAATCAAACATGCTTCTCACCGGAGTTTAAATAAAATATATTACCTTTTTTTTGTGTACCGTGTTGCAATCTCCAAGCCAGAATTGTTAATGATTTTACATTTTCCATCCTTGAATTGTAATTGGAATCCCTTTTCTACCAATTTTCCTACACTCAAAATATTATGCTTCAAACCTTCAACATAATAAATATTATCAATATTTTTCTTACTATCCAATGATATAGTTCATTTTCCTTTTATCATAATGCTTTGTCACCTCCAAATCTAAGTAAACCACCATCAAATTCTTGCAAAGATAGAAAATTCCCTTTACCTCCAATCATATGATGTGAACAACCACTTTCAATTACCCATTCATCCTTGTCTTCAATTTTAGCAGCAAGGGCCTTCTCTTTAGGTATATTCTCTTCCAATGCCAAATCGTCTTCCTTGATAGCCTGGAATACCCCTTCCCATTGATGGATTCACTAGCAGAGTCTTCTGTTAGTTCATCATCCGAATCGGTAATGCCTTCCTCATTTTCTATGTAGCATGATTTGTCTATGTTTTTCTTGTATTTATACTTGTTCTGATATCTAGGGTTAGGCTTAAATGATATTTTAACTCTTTCTTCAAATCTTGAATTCCTTTCAGGACATCTAGATGCAAAATGACCAATCTTAAATGTTCTTTTCCTTCATACTTACTTCCTATCAGTCCTTTAGATACTATTCTATAAAGTAGTACTTCAATTTGCTCAAACTCATCATTTTCTCTCTTCATATATTCCAACTCCTTTGCATACAAATATTTCCAGTCTTGCTTACCAAATGTAGATGTAGATGCATGAAAAGAAGGTTCAGTCTTCACAACTCCAGAAGGTCCAAATTCATCAAGCTCAAAAGAAGATAGTTTCCCAACCAAAGTATCCATGTTGGCAAATGTATTAGCAATTGTTATCAACTCATTAATAGCAATAGCCTTCATTTTTTAAACACTGGTAGGGCTCTTAGGACTTTAGAAATAATTTCATCTTCTCTCAGAGTTCCACCACAACATTGAATTCCCATAACAATCTCATTTACCGTTTCCACAAATGCAGTAATCCTTTCATCTTCTTCCATCTTCAGGTTTTCATATCTCACCTGGTAACCATCAAGTTTGTAAATTTTCACTATAGGGACCTTCATTAAGAGTCTCCAACTTATTCCATATAGACTTTCTAGATGATTTGTTGGTTAATCCCATTATTTGCTAATCAGAAAGTGCCCACAAGTGGGCTTCTCTTACTCTACAATCATTCTCAAGCTCCTTGTCCAGGTTTGTCAAAGGAGGATAGCTAGATCTCATATTATAGGGTGTGACATCATTCTATGTGATCTCCCAAATCTTTCTACCAAGACATCTTAGATGAGTCTCTATCTGAAGCTTCCATACTATGTAAATTGTTCCATCAAGCCTCAGAATATCCCTTTGAAAGATAGCTCCAAAAGAACTAGATGAACTTGAACTGTTAGTTGCCATAGGATCTTCCTCAAGTAGTTAAGCTTTTTACAGAGAGGACCAAATCTCTTATACCAATTGTTAGATAGTTTAGATAAATGAAAAGACAACTGAGAGGTGGGGAGGGTGAATCAGTGATCATAGATTAGAGGAACATTAACATTTTAAACTTTAATACTGGAACCCAAAACATTAATACCAGAATAGGAGTTAATCAATAAAGTACAAATGATAATCATAGAATAAAATCCATCCACATAACACCAAGATTTGTATGTGAAAAAATTAGTAAAGGGAAAAACCACGATGGGAAGCCTACCCATAATCAGATAATACTTCTGCAGTAAGTATGTGAATTACATTTGAGTGGTCTACACTTGTATAAATGCCAACATCCTATAGCGCACTGCTCATCACAAAAGGGGCCTCATTGACTACATATAAATCCAGACTACAATCCAGAGAAGTCTTGAACTGCAAAAGATAGCATCTCCTATGCCTAAGTAGAGTTTCAGTTAAGCTCAATACCAGAGGACTAAATCCTCTTACATAAACCCAATTTGATCTCCAATGATAAACCAACTCCTCTTCCTGAATGATATTATATTATTCACACATTAAATTCCTTGACCATGACCTCTTACATATATCCATGATGATCTACAATAAGATCTTACATCTATATATACAAACCGTCAACCATAAACAATCAGGTTGGACACCAGATAATAAACCGATTACATAATTACAAACCATGTTGTCCTTAGACTAAAACATGTAATATCAACACATAAGACATCCTAGAAATACATCAATAGGTCATATCTACACGTTACATTAAAGCCGGTCCATAACCTAGATCAATAGGGACCAAGTATAGGTCCACACACTTCAGAAATGATCTCCAACTACCAGTCTCTAACACGATCACCAACAGCATCCTGAAACTCCATCAGAAGCTACACCAACACCATTTATGCAACTCATCAAAGATCTCCATCAAAATCTCTGCCGGTGATATACTCGCTAGAACCAAGAACCAATCTTCTAAGAAAGCAGGATAGCATCCAATCACCAGACCAAAGCCAACTGACCAAATATGAGTGTAAGTATCATGAACAAGATGATTCCATCACGAGATTATACCAGAGCCTACCAAATCATGCCAGATCCAAGTTAACTAGAAACCACTTAACCTACCGGGACTAGAAGGGTGTCATTAAAGCATCCAAACAACTAGTGTTGACATCAATGACAAAAGAATCAATGCAACACATAATCAATTCCACCAAATGGCCAACACTTACATGTGGCGATCATTATCAAAACTAGACAAAATAAAATATTGTATGACATGATTCAGATTCGAAACCAGACACACATTTGAATTATCATTTGATATCTTACATAGTTTTTTGCATGCTTGAAATCAAACAAAACAAAGTCTTATATGAGATGCTTAATTCCCAAAACCAAATAATTGCATATACAACAAGATGGGTGGAGCTAGCAAAACAAAACTAGACTATTCCAACTCTTCTGTTCAACATGGATCACATAGCAAAATACAAGTAGTCTGTGGTATCCATGTTCTCTCTTTCTCATCCTCTCATGTATAACATAGAAAAACATAGCTATGTTGGAATAATGATATATTTATCATTAGTGAATAACACTTAGTGAAAACACTTATTCGATTTTGAATGCTTACCGAGCTCATCACTCAGTCCACAGCCTATACCGAGCATTCGGTAAAGCTTACCGATTAAACAGTTCATACCGAGCAGTAAGACTATTATCGAGCATATGAGAAAAACAGCAGTAACCGAGAAGTCAGTTCTTACCGAGTTACCAGTGGTTACCGAGTGACACTATATCTACCGAGTCACCACAGCTACCGAGTTCCAAGCTACACTTCGGGACTAGTATGGACCGAGCTTCTACTCTTACCGAGAGCATGATGATGCCGAGTACTGTAGTGGACACCGTGTATCAGAAGATCACCGAGCCAGCTTGAGGAACCGAGTATCTACCGACTCAGTAATATTTTGTTCACCTATGTAAGGCCGACTTAAGAATGAGAATATGTTATTAATTTGTATGAGGCCAACTTTATGAAATGTAAATGTAATTATGGATGGTATATATATGTGATGTATTATACCATCTGTAATCTGTAATATGTAAATGTATGTAAGATGTATGAATATGCAAAATTAGAAAGAGCAGAGCAGAAACTGCATTAAGGTAGCAGATCAGAACATTTTCGCAGAGTCAGTAAAGGAGCATAATCGACATATCTATCTCAGAAGGAGATCAAATACTCAAAGGATCTTATCAGCAATAAAGTTGTAAGTCAAGATCTACTGTTTCATCCTAACAGTTGAATCAGTTTATAAATCCTTTAACCGGGTAGACTTAATAGTCTTATGTAAATCTCTTAACCGAGTGCATACTTCATTGTATGTTTGTAAATCCTCTAACAAGGTGGACCTAGCAGTCCAAATTTGCTTCTAACAGGGCAGATCATCAGAAGTGATCATTGTAAGCCTTAACCGGCCAACTTTTACTGCAGTACCAAAGTTTTGTGGGTACCATCCCCACCCCAGTTTTACTTTCTATTTGGAAGGTTTCTGGGTCACCAAATCTTTGTGTTATGTGTTATGTGATTATATTTTCATGCATGCAGTAGATTAAATGAATGAATGGTTTAATATATGCAAGTACAGAAATGAGTTAAAAGTTTTAAGAGTTACTGATTCACCCCTCCCCTCTCAGTAACTTGGTTAGTCCTGAATATTTTCAACAATTGGTATCAGAGCATTGTGGTTCTCAGAGTAAAAGTTTGACATCTTGAGAAAAGATCAAGACAATGGAGATATTCAGACTTGACAAAGCTATTGAGAATGAAAAGCTAGATCTGGAAATGGCCATTGCTCAACTCAAAGAAGCAAGAGAACATCTTTCCCAATCCCTAAAAAGAAGAAAGGAACTAGCAAAAGAAATAAATGATCATGAGTATGTTGAAACAAAAATTGAAGATCTCTTTCCTACAAGTAGTTCAAATGAAGTAGATGAAGAAAACAATGCAATCAAAGAACTCCTAGAAAAGAATGGATTACTGCAAAAAGAAGTAAGGATGCTAAGAAGAGAACAGGAAATTCAGTCGACAAGATTTTGTGAAATCCTAGAACAAAGGAATAAAATGCAAAATGAAATAGAAGGAAGAAGCAATGAAATTGTACAGCATGAAGATCTCACTGAGCAACTCTCCAATGCAAATGAAGAGATCAAAATTCTCAAAGAACAGAATGAAAGTTTAAAAAATGAGCTAGATATTCAAAAGCAAGCAAATGAAAGGATGATGAAATCTCAAACAGACTTGGATCAATCAAATGAGCAAAATCTTCACAAACAAAAAGGTAAAGCCAGTCTTGGTTACAATGAAGAAGGTGAATCTTCCGAGCAAGGTAGCCAAAGAAATCAAAGACCTACATGCAATTACTGTGGTAAGACAGGTCACACATCAAACAAATGTTGGAGCAATGGAAAGACAAGATTCAAAGGCAAATGCTACAACTGTAATCAGCATGGTCACAAGGCTAGTGAATGCAAGGAGAAACCAAAATTTGAAGGCAAATGTCACAAATGCAAGAAACAAGGTCACAAAGCATCAGAATGTAGAACAAAGATATTCACTCCAGCAGAACAAATTGTCAAAGCAATATTTGGTTGGGATTACAATACCTGGTGCAGATGTCATTATTGTGGAGAATATGGACACATTGGGTTGAATTGTACAAGGCATCATCTAAGGAAGAAAGATACAACCATAAGATGTTATACATGCACTGAACTCGGACATATAGCCAAGAACTGCATGAACACAAAGAAGATTGAAGATGAAAAGAAAGCTAAAGCTGACAACATTCAGAAACAGATGAGACAGCAGTGGGTTCCTAAATCTACCAAGCAGGATAATTCAAGCAATGGTCCTGTCACTCAAGAATTGGGTGACCCCACCATTACAAATTAGATCCATTAAAGAAGATAAGGAACTGCATCTTCAAAGCCTTACCATAAGCAGTTCTAAAATACAAAAGCATAATCGATGAAATCAGTATTTCCGATACATACAGAAAAGTCACTTACCGAGTTGAATGTTACCGAGCATGGTAAAACTGCAGGCCTTACCGAGTTAGGTTAGCCTAATAAGTAATTTACCTAGGAAACCCTATACAAAGACATCCTATCAATTCATTTTAGACCTAACAAACAATTTAATAAAATATCCATCAGCTACCTAAGATATCCATGCATCTATGAAGCATTCATTATTAAGCATCATCATATTTTCAACACTACATATTCATGATTAACCATTATGGAGAAAAGTTACATCAATATTCAAGAAAGTATATGTGTTTGATTAAGGTTTTTCATGTCATTACATTCAACATTTGTGATTACATTAAATAAGAATTTCATCACCATCATCAATTGCAGATCTGAGGTATATTTCCTTAAAATTTATATTAGTATTTTCATTATTTCAATTCATAGTTAATTCCAAAACTAGGGTTTGACCTAAGGAAAACCCTTATTCCCAACATATTTCCCTTTATTTATGTGTTCATGACACAAGTGTCATGGCTTTTGCATGAAGATTGCATTGATGATATGTTATGTTGTCATTGACGTCAATTAACTGGTAATGTTGTTGTTCTAATAATGTCTTGTAATCGGTAGATAGAGTTAAGTGAAAGGAAACTATAACCAGTAGGTAAGTTTGTGGAGTGAATCGGTATTGCTAATTTTGGAGAGTTGAACCGGTAAACCCTGCCTGTTGTTTTGATAAACCCTAACCGATTAAGTGTGGTAAATTTGTTATATTGGTTTATGATCTGGTAATGAGTGGAAATGATATAATGTATGAAGAGAGTTTCAAAGATTTTTGTGTGCCTTGAGTTAACGATTTTTGTCTAGGGAATGAGCAAGTATATTGCATCTAATGTGAAGCGCATGATGAGTTACTAAGTTTGATGAAGCGGTGATCAAGGATTATTTGAGACTTTTTTTAATGATGTGTCAATATTATTATGTAATCCAATGATCATATACCTATTAGGGTTTCCACAGATACTAAGAGGGGGGGGTGAATCAGTATCTGACCAATAATAAGAATTTCTAAACTTGAAACATACAAAACATAAAGTAACAGTATATCGTTATGCAAGAATTAATGTAATTAACAGAATCAAAAGCATCCACATGAAAAGAACACCATAACACAAGATGTTTAATGAGGAAACCTGGTGTGGAAAAAACCTTGGTGGGATTTGTGACCCACAATATTCACTTACTGTCCAATAAGAGAATATTACTTACAATAGGGGCCTGCACATGCAAGAAGGCCAACTGCCTAGAGCACACTGCTCAGTGAGAAGTAACACTGACTTTCAATGAGGATTATACTTAATCCAATGGTCTGTACTGCTTTATAATAGCATCTCCAATGCCAGATTCAGTATCAGTTCTTGCTCTGTTCTTTTCATATACCCTTGACCTATAATTCGCACATTAGGTCTACCTAATAATTTTCTTCTACCACATCTACAAATGTCTATAATGATCTCCTTTATATACAAGAGTCATTGTACAATTTGCCAAGTCGGCTTACAATAATAAACAAAATATTACATAATAAAAGTCCTGTCGGCCTCTGTGCCAGTATACATCTTTTCTTCTATGCTGGTGCCAGTGTAGAATGATCTTGTTGATGTCGGTGCAGTGTCTTGCTTGAATAATGCTTTGCCGGTATGATGTCTTGCCTATGTAATGTTTTGCCGGTATAATGTCTTGCAGGTGCCATAGGATTGCAAGGTTGCCTATGTAATGCTTTGCCAGTATAATGTCTTGCCGGTGCCATAGGATTGCAAGGTTGCCTGTGTAATGCTTTGCCGATATAATGTCTTGCCGGTGCCATAGGATTGCAAGGTTGCCATCAATGACAAAACCTTCAATCACACACAATGTCTCACTGGAGTGTCCATATGCCAACAATCTCCCCCTTTGGCATTGATGGCAACACTCATGAGAAATTTCAAAAAGTGTCCAAAATGTGTAGACCAAAAAATTACCAAAAACATGAGAGCTCCCCCTGAGCATATGATTCCTATCTTTGAATTTTCTCATCCTACTACTCCCACTTTGGCATCAATGACAAAGGTTAGTAGAGTTTGTAGTTGTACCAGTCCATATCCTCAACCTTATAGTTAGGTAGTTATTATCTGAAAAAGATCGCCCAAAATTAAGTTTATACTATCCATAAACTTTTTGCTATCTTTTATTGTTGTTTCAGTCCTCTTTACTGTACCGGTGAGATGCTGCAAATGCTCTGCCAGTGTTTTGCTGCCTTGTGTTAATGCCTCTGAGATTTCCTTCTGTAGAGATGTTAAATAGTCCAATCTTGGACTCAGTTTAGATCTCAAATGCTTTTCCTTGTTTATTATTCTCTCTTTTTCTCTTTCCAGTTTGAGTAATTCTGCCTCAAAATTTGCTATCTTCAAAAACAGATAGTGAATCCAGTGAGTTGACAAAATTGTCTACAAGCTTGTTTATCTCTTCCTGTGTCTTGCTTATTTTCTTGTCAATATCTAAAGTTAGATAGATTGTTTTACATGTGTCTTTGTACAGATTTTTGTACTCTTTTAACAAACTACACAATTCTGGTAGAAGTGTGTCAAAGTTTCTGTTTCACTTCTTTATTTCTTCCTCAAAGAATTTCTGTTTCTCCTTTTCTACCTTATCCTTTACTGATTCTTCCTTTATTTTCTCAATGTTTCCAGAAATATATTTACATAGTGTATCCAACTATCCTAAAGAATCTTTATTGTCTATATTACAATTAGGAGCTATTGATTTCAAAAATGGGATTGAATCATCTATTGCTTTGTAAGCTTGTGAGCTATAATCAGTGATTTTCTTGATTGATTCAAGTAATACCTCAGTCACATTTGATGACTTTGATGGTGACCCAACAAACTGAGTACTGGTGGAAGTGACCATGCTTGTATTGACCTCTGGTAGGTCTGTTTGTGTCTATATTTCTTTAAGCACTAGTTTTCCTGCTTCATTTCTTACTGGTGGCATCTATTCTAGAGCCTTTTGCTCTGTCGATTTCTCTGTTTGTGCTTCAGATTCCACCTTTTTCTTTGTATTTGTTGTCGGTTGCTCTGTATTTCCTGTTATCGGAGGCTCTTTGGCTATATTTGATTTATCTATTGTATCCTTATCTACTACTATGTTGATCTTCTAGGTATCAACATTCACAGTATATAGGACTTCAGGATTAGGATTATTATCCTTTGTATCCATGCTCTCAGCTGCTAGTTGATCTTCAGTAGTTGTTGATTTTACTAGTGGAGTATTTAAAGGAGGTGGGGGTAAGTTGTCTCTAACCTTGATACTTGGTGGTCCACCAACTTTACCTTTCCCTTTGTCTTTATCTTTCTGATAAACCTTAATAGGCTTTGGATTCCTATATTCTTCTTGTTTTTCTTTTTCAACCAAAAATATAACCCAATCATTTTTTGTTTCCTCTGAAACCTTTGTAACTCTACCTGCCATCAGTGAAATTTTCCAGTGTGCAGTGGAAAAAACTGTCCGGTTAGCCTGAGCTATCAGATCATCAATTTCTTTAGGTGAGTTTACCGGATATACAACAAGTAATTTCTCAATTTTTATTTTCTTATCCAATTCTATCACTCCTTGCCTTCTGGCCTCAAGTCTTTTGTATTAGTCATCAAGAATTTCATTTATGACTTCCATCAAATACTTTTTAAACATGTCCATATGCAGTATTACACTCTCCTCAACTTGCCCTTTCTCATCATCCAATAGGGTGTTATAAATTTTCCCTATGTTCTTCAGTTTTCCTTCCTCTGTGATCTCATTTAACAGAATTTCTAGAGGTGCCAAGTCAGTTGTGGTCTTTTTCTTTTTCTTAGGGGTCAGCTTCTTTATAGGTGTGACCTTTCTGATTTGAGATCTCATAGCTTGTTGCTTCTGCCTTGTCCTTCTAGGTGAAGGAGTGGTTGTTGGTGAGGGGTCTCTTTTCCTAACAACTCTTTTGAAGGTTGCTGGCATATCTCCTTTTGAGGAAGTACCTACTGGTGATAGATGAGCTTCAAGTTGTTGAGCTGCCAACTCATCTTCAGTTATGCCAGTTTTCTTTAATACATCTTCCTTAATGGCCTTTGCTTATCTGGATCCTTTCCTCACAAATGCCTCTACCTTCTTCACTCTTTTCTTGGACTGTATTTGGCTTTCTATGGTTTCAGCACTACCAAATACTTCTTCCTTAGGTTCTTTGGGGGCTTCCAGAAGTGCTTTGGCATAAGTTTCAACTATGTGGTCATCTGTCTCATAGCCCATTTCGGTTACCCAAATTGTCCTTAGGATGACTGCTTCCATCCATATTTCATCCTTTTTAATAACAAAGCATATGTCATCTTTGTATTTATCTACAATTTTCTGAGATAACCTTATCCTTTTCTTCATTTTTGTCTTCAATGCTTGGAAAAAGTCATGAATGTTGTTTTCCTTATTCTCACCCATGGTATTGAATAGTTCTATCAGTTGCTTTCCTACCGGTATGTCATATCTGAATTCTTTATATCCTATACTAGGAACATGTTTTGTTATATAAAGAATTAGGCATACTAACAGATTTCCAAATCTGAAAGTTCCTTTCTTATCCTTCTTTATCTTTCCAAGGTTGTCTATCAATTCATCCTTTAACCATTCACAGATGTCGATTTTTGCATTGTCTGTTATCATATCATAAGCACTCTTAATGCATAAAATTGAAACTAAGTTGAGTCTATTGGCATGAGTGGCTTTGTAACCTAATATCATGCTGACAAATCTCACATTAATGTCTTTTACATCATTAACCCTTAAAGATCTTTTATCAAATGTTGCACCTGTTAGGTCTATGACTAAATCATTTGGAACTTTCTTGTTTTTGTCTGGTCTTTTACCGGTGGCCAGTAATCCTATGACAACCTTTACCACTTCCTTGGTGATCTTATGAATTGCATCTAACCAGAAAAATTCTCCATGAACTCTGCTTAACACTATCCTAATCACATCCTTAGGAAATTCAGGAATACTAAGGATTTCCGTGAATCCTAGGGTTTCAATAACCTTGTGTTCAGTTTTAACATTGCTGGTATCATCACATATCTCGGTTTTATACATGGTTTTGATTTCCTCTTCTACTAACTCTTCAATGTTGTAGTGGATGTACATTCTAGGGTCTTCAGCATATACAACACCTTTAGGAATTTGAGAAAATGCACCTAGGGTATCATCCTTCTTTGCTATTTCAGGGACTAACTCAAATATGGGCCTAGGTCTTTTAATTACTTCCACAACAATAGGGTTCACTATGTATTCAATTGCAGAGGTGGATGCCATGATTAAATACCTTTTTTTGTCTTGGATGGATGATTGCTTGGAGTGTGCTTGCTTCTTGCTCGAAATGCTTTAGCTCAGAAATCTTCGCACTCTCTGAAAGTTTGAAATCACGGTGAAATGAAATGGAGCCAAAACCTTATTTTATAAAGTCTTTTTCGCTACCTACCATATTAATTGCATGCTGGTTAAGTATTCACTTAACATTGTTTGCCGGTAATAAGTGATTTTCCACTTCTTATCTCTAACCGAGGGAATAATAGAAAATGTGTCATTAGATTGCCAAACCCTCAAGGAAATTTTCTTCAATTAGATGAAGAACTTCCTGCCAGTGGAACACTGCTCTGTCCTGCTGGTGAAGCATCACTCTGTCCTACTAGTGAAGCATTTGTTGGTTTTACCGGTGGAGGAGTATTCTCAATGTTTAGATCAGCTTTTCTAATCCATTGCTTTGAGAATTCTTGCTTAACCTCTTCAACCTTTTCTTTTCCTTTCAAGCTAGCACCTTTGTTGTCTACCGGTGTACCTTTACTTTTACAAAATTTAGCAATATGCCCAATCTTGTTACATGCATAACAAGTTACATTATTTTTCTGAATAGCTTTCCCATAACCTATGCTGGTTTGTGTTCTGCATTGATTTAATAGATGTCCAAATCTTCCACAAACATAACATCTTACATTCATTCTGTAGTTTTCAGAGTTATGACCAATTTTATTGCATTTTGAACATTGACCGGTGGGTGTACTGATATTCTGATAATTCCTAGATCTACATTCATTTCCTTTATGACCATACTTATTATAGTTAAAGCATCTTCCATTGAATTTATAAGCATTAGGTTGTCTTACCAATTTGTTGTGATCCTGAGTATTTGCAGTACTGGAGCTTTCTCCAACTTCAAATCCAATTCCAGAAGTGTCACCTTTAGGTTTTTGATTCTTCAGCAAGGTACCAAGTTCCTCTGAGCTTCTCTTGAATTTTTCTTTGTGTTGATTTGTAGTTTCCAATTCCCTTTCCAAGATTTCTTTTTTTCTCATTAGTTCATTTGAGTCATTCCGAGTATGCATCAGATCTGTCTTTAACATGTCATTTTCATAGCTAAGTCTTGTGTTCTCATTTGCTACATCACTTAGTCTTCTGGTCAATTCTTCTTCATTCTTCTTTCTGTCCTCAATCTCTTTGCAAAATCTCATAGTCATATCCTGCATTTCATTTTTTGTTGTCAAGTTCTCTAGTTTTAGCTTGCTTAACTCATCATTAAGTAATTCCTTTTCATCATTCTCATTTTGCAATTTTTCACAAAGTTCTCTTCTCTTATTTCTTGCAATAGTAAGATTCCCTTGAAGTTCCTGAATAATGTTCTGAGCTGCTTTTAAATCATCTTCTAATTTGATATTTTTCAACTTCTCTGCATCATAGTTAGTAAGAGCTCCTTCAAGTTGCTTCATCAGATTTTCCATCTTTACCGATGTCAAGATCTTCCTCAAGCTGTTAGGCTTCTAAAAATAGAGGACCAGGCTCTGATACCAATTGTTAGGGTTTCCACAGATACTAAGAGGGGGGGGTGAATCAGTATCTGACCAATAATAAGAATTTCTAAACTTGAAACATACAGAACATAAAGTAACAGTATACCAGTATGCAAGAATTAATGTAATTAACAGAATCAAAAGCATCCACATGAAAAGAACACCATAACACAAGATGTTTAACAAGGAAACTCGGTGTGGGAAAAACCTCAGTGGGATTTGTGACCCACAATATTCACTTACTGGGCAATAAGAGAATATTACTTACAATAGGGGCCTCCACATGCAGGAAGGCCAACTGCCTAGAGCACACTGCTCAGTGAGAAGTCACACTGACTTACAATGAGGATTATACTTAATCCAATGGTCTGTACTACTTTATAATAGCATCTCCAATGCCAGATTCAGTACCGGTTCTTGCTCTGTTCTTTTCTTATACCCTTGACCTATAATTCGCACATTAGGTCTACCTAATAATTTTCTTCTACCACATCTACAAATGTCTATAATGATCTCCTTTAGATACAAGAGTCATTTTACAATTTGCCAAGTTAGCTTACAATAATAAACAAAATATTACATAATAAAAGTCCTATCGGCCTTTGTGCCGGTATACATATTTTCTTCTATGCTGATGCCTGTGTAGAATGATCTTGTTGATGTCGGTGCACTGTCTTGCTTGAATAATGCTTTGCCGGTATGATGTCTTGCCTATGTAATGTTTTTCCGGTATAATGTCTTACCGGTGCCATTAGATTGCAAGGTTTCCTGTGTAATGCTTTTCCACTATAATGTCTTGCCGGTGCCATAGGATTGCAAGGTTGCCTATGTAATGCTTTGCCGGTATAATGTCTTGCCGGTGCCATAGGATTGCAAGGTTGCCATCAATGACAAAACCTTCAATCACACACAATGTCTCATTGGAGTGTCCATATGCCAACAATACCTACATCAATTTGTTTGTAATCTCGATGAGAATTATTTTTTTGTTTTGTTGTCAACCTAGTTGATTTGTATATAAGGTCGATGAGTCATTTTAGTTTATATGTTGGCAAATTTGAAGTGAGTGTGTGATTGTCAAACGGGATGATGTATCTCCAGTTTGAGTAAAGGCAGATTGGAGCATGAAAATGATCTGAACAAGCAAGTGAAGTTCTATTCAAACAGATTAGTAAACTCTTGTTGTTTTCTAATAATTATAACAGTTAAATCCCTTAACTGGTTAAGCTCTAACAAGCTTGGTGTTATTCGAATCCTCTAACAAGGTGATCCATTAGTTTGGATTCTAAATCCTTTAAAAAGGTTACTCTTCACAAGGTATTACTTCTAACTGTTGGCAATTGACACTCATTGGACTCATATGTTGTCATTGATGGCAACAAGATTCTATAGAAGTCATATACAAGTATTAGGAGGCATTCACTGATAGACACCGACACTGAGTATCCAGGGTTACAACTGGAACCGGTACCGATATCCAGCACTTCAGTAAAGCCAACATCAAGGAAGTTTTATTTGTAAAATCATTTTGTAATTATTGTATTGGGCCTATATTGTATATCTTTTGTAATGTATTATAAGCTGACATAAGGTATATTCTTTGTAAAGGGTATATAGGTTAGTTTGCTAGGTCATTACGATATGATAGAACATGAGGAGGATATATGAGAATATATGAAAAGGAAGTAGAGCTATGTAATGCGAAGGATATGTATGTAGATCATTTGTATGCAAATTTTTATAGCATGCAATGATCTGTAGATGTTTTGTAAAGAATTCTTCAAGGAAAGGAGATACTAGTAGAAGTGTTCAGGGCTTATGAACTGGTATAGAGCAGATATATAACCATAACTCTTTTTGGCATTGCAGATGCATTTTGTGAGTTCATTATTATTGTTTTACCTCAATAGAAGCTTGTAGTCAGTGAGACTCTTTTGTGATGAGAAATGTGCTCTAGGTAGTGTGCCTTCCTTCATGTGCAGGCCCCCATTCTATGTAATATATTTCATATGGCCAATGAATTGATATTGTGGGTCATAGATCCCACTATGGTTTTTCCTCTTTCAAGTTTTCCACATATAAATTTTGTGTGTTATGGTGTTCATTCATGTGGAAGGTTTATTTTCTTCAAGTTATGTGTTTCTTCATTTATCTGTTTATGTGTATGTTATAAAAGGATAAAATCTTATCTTATCAGCGGAACACTGATTCAACCCCCCCCCACTCTTAGTGTTCTTGGATCACAATAATTTGTATCAAAGCATGGTGCCTTGGAAGAAGTTTAACAACATGAGGAAGATCCTAAAATTGGAATCATTAAACATGGCTATGAAAAAGAAAATTGAGATGGCACTTGAGGATTATGATGCTGAAAGGATGAAGAACTTAAAACTGCAAGATGAATTGAATTCTACTAATGAATTCATTATTGTCCTGCAAGAAAGGTTATCATCAGCTCAAGCTAGGATGAAGGAGCTTTTGCAAAAACAGGATGATGAAAATGCACTCAAGGAATATTGTCAGAAACTGAGTCAAGCAAACATGCTCATGAAAATTAAAATGCAAGACCTGACTATGAGGATGTCAAAATATATTGAGGACATAAAGAAGAAGGAAGAAAATTTTGCTATATCCCTAAAGAACAAATTTGAAGAATGTGATAGATTGGCTCATGAGAATGATATGTTGAAAACTAATTTGGTGCAATCTGGGAATGATCAATAAGAAGTTGAAAGACAAGTAATAAATCTAAGAGATGATCTGACTACTGCAAGTGAGTATAAAGAAAAGTTTAGGATCAGTGTTGCACAATTGGATGACTTACTGAAAAGACAAAGGCAGAGTGGTGATTCTAGAGGACTTCGATTTATACAAGGTGAAATCTCTAGTACTGCAAATAAAGATCAGACAATCAGTATGCAGAACTCATCAGAACACAGGTAACTGGTAAGGAAATCTAATGCTTATAAATTAAATAGTAGATGCTTTGTTTGTAATAAATTTGGGCATATGGCTAAACAATGTAGAGATAGAGAAAATCAAAACTACAATTTTATTCCTGGTCAATGCACAAATTGCAAAAAATATGGTCATAAATTAGAAGATTGCAAAATGAATGTTAAATGTCATGCATGTGGAAAGTTTGGACATTTGGCTAATAATTGTAGGTCAGGGAATGACACCGGATATGTTAAAGAAATTGAAAATAAAAATGTTATATGTTATGCATGCAATAAAATATGTCATATTACTAAGTACTGTAGAAGCAAGACTAAACCGATTAGCAATGATAAAGAAAATGAGAAAGGAAAGAAGAAGGTAGATAAAATACAACAAGATCACACCAAGAGATGGGTTAGAAAATCTAAAGAACCAAGTGGAGATGCAACTACACCAGTAATTCCACCGGTAGAACAGAGCATTCCTCCACCGATAGGAAATTCCACTGGTAACTGAGGCATAAGCCTTAGGGGTTGGAAAATTCATTGAAAATCTTGCATATTCCCTGGAAAGAGATATAGAATAAATTTGGAGAGTTATATTGATCATTGATGAAGGTTTACCTGACATAAGATAGTGAAACCGACATGCGGTAGGGTAGATCGCGAAGCATTTATGATAGTGAAGGATTAGGGTTTACTCGCTGATAAAAAGGGAAAGTGGATTCATTTTCACTCACCCAGCGTTCAAGCATCCAGAGAGAAGCAAGGTGAATCTTAGGGGATTAAGAGCAAGCAAAGGTATTCTGAAAGGATTTCCAGCAACTATCTGAGAAGCAATCAAATCTCCCAACTGATGATCATTTTCAAGTATTTCTTTGAAATGGCATTTGGATCATCTGCTCCTACTTTCATTTCAAATCCCACCATTGTTGAATTCAAGGATAGAATAATATTTATTTTCAAGGAAGTTCCCTAGATAGCCAAGAAAGAAGACTCTGCGGGTGCACTCTACGGTTCCAGATGATGTGATGTATGTAAAAGATGTAAGGGAATATATTCACTACACCTTGAAATATCTAGATATAGAGGAGATCAAAGGAATGTATCAATCTGTGATACTGGGCAGCTCCGGAACAATCAAGCTATAATATAAGGTCATCGAGGATCTAGGGTAAACTGATATCCTATACATACTAGAATTCAAGAATGAGGTGATCAAATATGTTCTGAGCAGGGTTCACAATCAGTTCATCTGGCTAGATCAACCCTACATAATCACAAAGGATACAATTCAAGCAGTCACTGTCTTATGCAAAGTCGGACAAGAACCTAGGAAGACGATCTCCAACATTGAGGTTGAGAAGCTCACCGATGCAACCCATGATGGAAGATTAATGAGGATCGACACAATCAAGGACACAGATGTGAAGTTTGCAAGAATGATAATCGGTTACAAGGTAACTCAATCTAGTCAATTGAACTCTGGTTCTTGTTCTTGTATCCATGTTGCATACCAAATGCTAAGGAATGATGGAAAATATGACTTGTGTGAATGAATGAGAAGTGAACTTATGTTAAATCTTGGCAAAATTAAGGGTGTCAAGAAAGGAACTTTTAGGTTTGGTAATCTCATTGTTTGTTTAATGCTATACTTCATAAATGAACTACCCTGTCTAGGGAAGAAGCGTTGGGATCATGACATACCGATAGGTATGCAAATCAAGGATTCAATCACCTGTCTTGGTACCAATAGGGATGAAAATATTT
Organism: Cryptomeria japonica; assembly: GCF_030272615.1. Lineage (NCBI taxonomy): Eukaryota > Viridiplantae > Streptophyta > Pinopsida > Cupressales > Cupressaceae > Cryptomeria > Cryptomeria japonica. Next base: position 325,412,757 of record NC_081411.1, read on the forward strand.
GGGGCTAATTCAAAACTTTTCAAGAGAACATGAGATAGAGGCAGAGGATTTCAAAGCACACTGAGGAGAAATACTCCACTGATATTTGTTTTATTGTAAATACTCATGAAACTCTCATGGAGGTAGGGGAACCAAGGACCATATGGGTCACTGAGCTTGGATATGAAGTGGATGATAACATTCTAGAAATTTATGCAAAAATATTGTTTGAAGCTCCATTAGATGATAAGACCAAACATTTTGGCACTGCGGAGGAGAAGGATCTTGAAGTCAAAACTGGATTCAACAAGAAGAGAAGAGAAAAGAAAATTGACAAGATGTCTACATTTATTCAAAATGTCATTCATAGGATAGATACTGAAATGGATTCTAGATCCAAACCGACAGAAAAATCGGCAACAAAACAAACAGTGGCTAGTGCTCCTAAAGTGAAGAGGCCTAAAACTTTCTTCTCTTCTATCACTTCTGACTCTAATCCAGATGATAATGAACATATAGCATTTAGAAGGGTACAAAGGAAGAACACTGAATAACCTCCGATACAAGAAAAGAAGGTGGAGCCAAGGAGGAAGCTTGTGAGAAAAGTGACAAAACCTATTGCATCCCCACCTCTGCCAAGGAAACCTATTCAGAAGAGGAAACTAGTCTCATCTGCTCTGGCAACCCCCAACAAGAAGAAGAGTGATGAATGAACTAAATCTGGTAAGGTTACAACGACTTGTGCTGAATTGATTGATGAGATAACAAAGGATGGTATTATAAAGAATGTATCTAATTACTATGAAAATTTAGAGGATAATGAGAAGAATGAGATTGAAGAGGAAATTTTGTTACATATAGATATATATAAGAAAGGTTTCATAATAATTTTGAAGGAAAATCCTCTATCATTGTACAATAAGTTAGATGCAAGAAGACTTGATGCAGTCAAGAGAGATAGAGAGATTAAGGAAGTAGAACTTTTGGATTTGTGTGGTTCAATAAGAAATGAGGAAATGAAATGGTGTATAGATGTTCCAAACAGAACAGTCTTTAATAGCACACCTCGGCAAATAAGCCTAATGATGGGCAGGGTTAATGAGGTAATAAATGAGAGAATATATGCTTGGTCCAAATTCTTCCAAAAGAATCTAGATTTTCTCACCTCCCATGAAGAATTTATCAAGGTGACAACTTCCACCACTCTAGATAAATCTAAAGGGAAAGGTATTTTGGGAAGTTCAGAACCAATTTTGGATATATCGGCAGTAAACAAGGGTGTACATACACCACTAACAGCAAAGGAGAGTGTACAGGTTATATCGACAGAGACAACTTTTGAGCAAGGCAATGTATAGGGTACTGACAATATTGCTGATAATACTCCACCGACAGTAATTAATACTGCATTAAGTGGTGAAGACACCAGTGCAAAAGAGGATAAGGTAAAGTGCACTGAGAAGACTATACCAATAATTTATGTTGATTGCCGGCAAAAAAAATTGGCAATTGATGCTTCTCAAGTTGAGAAGAAATTAATCACTGAGATGAGTCCAATTGAGTTAATGATGGTAGCTATTAAAAAATTAATAAAGGAGGGATCTATAGATAAAGAAATAATAGAACAATCAATTACAGTTTTGCACAGACTAATTCCTAATTGTATGATTGAGAATAAAGCAAGCCCTTCCGGCAAGCTTAAGGCATTAATTGAGCACACTAACACCTTTCAATCATTGCAGCAGATTTTAGACCGATAGGCACTTTAGAGATTTAATTTGGCTAAGAAAGTCGCTTTTGACCAAATTATTAAAAAAGAGAAGAGGAAGATTGAAGAAAAATAGATTCTTATTGAAAATTGTTTGAAACAATGTACTAATACTTATAGGTTCTGTTGTAAAATAGAAATTTTTATAGCTAATGTAGATAGTAGGTTAAAGGAGTTACATGAAAAGGTTGCTAATATTGCTAATTATTTTGATGCATTGACCTCACTCACAACATCCATTGATGGACAAATTTTGTCTTTGGAGAACCAATTTTTTTCTTTTGAAAAGGAAAGAGACAAGATCATTCCGAGACAAAGGAGTCTCAGAGGATTGGTGAGTCCAAGATTGGATTCACTTTGTGTACATAAGAGAGGATGTATGGATATTCTTGCTAATCCCATAGTAGTAGAAGTCATGGAGAAGGAAACACTTGCACACTTACTGAGTGGACTTGTATCCATATCTAAAAATTTCAAAATGGGCTAGGATACATACTTACAATTGCTAGACAAACCATACCTGGAATTTGAAATTGGTCAAGCTCTGGTAAAGTAATCTGTATTTATTCATTCTTTTGCACAAATTCTAAACCAAATTCTTTCAATTCTTTCACCGGTCTTTGGCATGGATGCCAAAGGGGGAGTGTATATATGTGAAAAATATTAGACAAAAAAATATGGGAAGGATATCAGAAGGAGTGTATTGCTCAGGGGGAGCATGTGTCATATTTCAGTTGAACTGATGGGGAATCCATTTTTCACATGAGTGTTTCCATCAATGCCAAAGGGGGAGATTGTTGGCAATTGATACTCATTGGAGTCATATGTTTTCATTGATAGAAACAAGATTCTATAGAAGTCATATACCGACATTAGGAGACATTCACCAACAGACACTGGCACTGAGCATCCAAGGTTACAACCCGCACTGACACCGAAACTGACACCGACATCTAACACTTCAGTGAAGCTAACATCAAGGATGTTTTATTTATAAAATCATTTTGTAATTATTGTATTGGGCCAACATTGTATATCTTTTGTAATTTATTGTAATTTGACATAAGGAATATTGTCTGTAAAGGGTATATAGGTCAGTTTGTTAGGTCATTATGATATGATAGAACATGAGGAGGATATAGGAGAATATATGACAAGGAAGTAGGACTGTGCAATGCGAATGATATGTATGTAGATCATTTGTATGCAAATGTTATATCATCCAATGATTTGTTTATTTTTTGTAAAGAATTATTGTTGGAAAGGAGATACCAGTAGAAGTGTTCAGGGTTTATGAACTGGTACAAAGCATATCTATATAACCAAAACTCTTTTTGGCATTGTAGATGCATTTTGTGAGTTCATTATTACTGTTTTACATCAACAGAAGCTTGTAGTCAGTGATAATATTTTTTTGTGAGTAGTGTGCTCTAGGTAGTGTGCTTTCCTGCATCTAAAAGCCCCCTTTCTATGTAATATCTCTCCTATGGCTAGTGAATTGATATTGTGGGTGACAAATCCCACCATGGTTTTTCCTCTTTGAGGTTTTCCATGTATAAATTATGTGTGTTATGGTGTTCATTCATGTGGATGGTTTATTTTATTCAAGTTATATGTTTCTTCATTTACCGGTTTATATGTGTATGTTATAAAAGGATAAAATTTTATCTTATAGGCATAACACTTATTCACCCCCCCTCCTAGTGTTCTTGGATCCCAACACTAACAAGGCATTATAATCAATCCCTTTTTTAGATTCAATGACAGTCCCAAAGATACTGAGAGGGGGGGTGAATCAGTGTCTAACCAATTAGTAGAGTATTTAAACTTATTTGTAACTTTGCAACCCAAAACAGTCTACTGGTAAATAAGAATTAATGTAGTAAACACAAATAATAGAGACAGCATAGAAACACACCATAACACAAGATATTTTAACGAAGAAACCTTGTGTGGGAAAAACCTCGATGGGATTTGTGACCCACAAAATTTACTCACTGGCCAATGAGTAAATACTACTTACAATGAAGGGGCCTGCACATGCAAGGAGGCCAACAACCTAGAGCTCACTACTCAATGAAGAGTCACACTGACTACAAAATGGATAATTAGATCCAATACAATGTACTACTTAAAATAACATCTCTAATGCCAGGTCTAGTACCGGTTTAAGCTCAGATAGATACCTTAACCAAAAACCTTCGTTGTCACTAAACAATTATTTTCTACCATACATATCACATCACTCCTATCAAAATGACCTATAAGATCTCAAAAATATATGAGTCTTTTACAATATACCATGTTAGCTTACAAAAGATAATTATATTATAATAAAAAAAATTTCATCCCATGTCGACTGGAGTATCGGTATGCTTTGTTGCCAATGTAATCTGAATGTCAGTGTAAGTTCCTGTCGATGTCGATGTTTCTCAGTGTATAATATTTGTGATGTCGGGCATGTAGAAATCTATTACCGGTGGGTTACCAGTTGGTTTCCATCATTGACAACATCAACTATTCTCATAAGAGTGTAGAATGCCAACAATCTCCCCCTTTGTCATTGATGGAAACACTCATGAGAAAAATCCAAAACTGTTATCGCAAAACTGAAATCCAAAAAGATGTGTTCCCCTTGAGCAAGTGATCTCCTTTGTACATGCATTTTTCTCTCCACTACTCCTCCTTTGACATCAATGACAAAGGATTTCATAAATAGTCGACATAGTGCAAAAATACTACCTCAAGGTCTGTAACTGGTTGGTTACTATCTAAAAGATGTCCATCAAAACTAGATTTAGACTCTGCATAAACTTATTGCTATCAGTTAGAGTTGCCTCAGTTTGCTGGATCATACCAGTGAAATAGTGCATTTGCTGCTCCGGTGATCGCTCTCCTTGAACTATTCCTTAGATAATTCAACTCTTTGAGTAATAAGATTGTCTAACTTTGGACCAAGTGTACTTTTGAGTTCCCAGGCATTGGACCTTATCCTTGCCTTTTCTTTCTCAAGTTTCTCCAACTTGTCCTCAAAAACTATCATTTCCTGCTCAAAAACTAATGAGTCCAGATGAACCTATTATATTATCTGTAATGTCATCAATTTCTTTTTGTGTCTTTTTTATCTCCTCATCAATGTCCTCTGTCAAACAGTGAGGTTTACATTCTTCTCTATATAACTCCGTATACTCCAAAATTGTAGAATTAAGTACCGATAAAAGTGTATCCAAGTGATCAGTACATTTCTTTATAGTGTTCTCAAAGAATGTATTTTTCTCTTTGTCAAATCTTGTAATGCCCCGCCAGGAAACCCCTATGGGTTTAAACTAAAAACACTCAAATAGAGTGTAAATTTTTTTTTTTAAATATAATTAAGTGCGTTAATGAAAGGGTTACAATATTAAGATAGATTGAAGTGATCTCAAGTTATCTCTATCTAGATAACACAGCGGAAGGCTAAAACGATCCTAGGGAGTTTCCCAACGCGATTACACAACTTTACACCTAACTCAACTTGCGTCATTTGATCCATTAAACTGGATAACTTAATTACGAGGACAATGCATAGATCTTAATTACAAATGTGTTCAATGGTTTGACGTCTTATAATTTTAGGAAGAGATCATTTACTTTAGACGGTTAGGGAGCCATTGAGAAGTTATTTATTTATTGCACTTTAAATTCATAATTACATTAGGAGGTCTCCAAATGGGTTCAAGTGTTTTAAATATAACAAGGTTCATTCATTAGAGTTTTAAAATGACCATCCACACTTGACATCATCCTTTAATACTATAAATATGCTTCACGAGATTCATTCGTTTAGGGTTATACTTCGATTAGTAAAACAAGGATGCCATCATTTGATTTTAAGATATTCACCCACATTTGTTACCCCTTTTTTTTTAATATTAAAAGCATGGTTGATGAGAGGAATTCATTTCTTAAGGATTAACCACAATTAATAGAGTGAAGTCCCCTCATTTGGTTTCATGCATATTCAACTAATGAGTTGTGGTGCTTATACGAAGGGTAAGTTATGAGTAGCCATAGATCTCATTTGAATTTCTTTTATAATGCAATAAATGGACTAACTTCATTAAGTTGGATATGCATTAGAACCCCCGAGAGCATCCTTCAATTTAAAGTATCGTTAAGGAGATTACATTCATCATTTCAAGGTTTGAGTAATCAGACCATAGTGATGTTCTTCTATTAGGATTAGAATACAACTATCTTTTTTGCATATCTCTTCTTATAAACGAAGTTAATATGAGATGGTACATATATTAAGATTAAGGTTTAAATAACTATACCAAAACTTCCCTTTTTAGATCCATTTCAGCATTCATAAGGGATTCGTTATTTAAGGTTACAAATATAGATACTAGTTGAGTTCACTCTTGTATAAAATAAATCTGATAAAGCATATTTGTTAGGATTAAAATGTAAACAACTAAGTAATTTCATTTGATAAAGTGAATTACAATAAACATGGCGATGTTCATTTACAAGGGTAAGATGGTAAATGCCTAAATGAGTTTCACCAATTATCAAGTTAAATTTCGGTAAGGTTGATTTGTTAAGACTAAACGTATTTGACCAAACAACTATGTCCAATATATTGAAACATAATTAACATGACATTTCCCATTCTAGTTCAATCTTAGCAAGCATGAGGGATCCCTTTTTATAAGATTAACATATGGGTTTTCTAGTTGGGTTCACACAATTATAAAGAGAATTTAGTGAGGATTATAGTTTTTTAATTACAACATGGATTACTAAGTATATGCATCCCTTATACAACATGAATACCTAATTAAGCCCACACGGTTATCGAATTACTTTGGTGAGGTTTATTGTTAAGATTAAATCGTGAAATAACTTAACAAATTTACCCAATGCAATGAAACATAATTGACATGGCGAGGTTCGTTTCCTAAGGTAAAAAGATAGATATTTATATGATGTTCATCCTTTAGTTTTCAATTTAAGAATTGTGACATAATTCTTAACTTCATTTCCTTTTTACATCCATTCCATTTATATACTTAATAACAAGTTAAACCAATAAAGTATTCCAACAGGATTCTTTCCACCATTACAACTTAAATTATCATTATCAATCTACTTTTTCCACAACTTAATCTCAATATTTAAATACCTTTCCATATTCATAATTCACCACGTTTTACGATCTTGAATAACTACGTTTATCCATATGAAAAATGTTATACATTCAAATTTGAATTCATTTAATTTACACCATACACTTTGCAAAAATACAACCATTCAAGATAATTCAAAACATAAAACAAGTACGCTAAAAAACATCACATAACACAGGTATGATCTCGGAGTTCACCCCGGATGGGCTACATCTCCGGGTCTGCTCAACTGCAAGACCCTTTTGGTATTTAATATAGTTAAGGTTACATAATTACATGTCTTTACAATCTTGCCTTTTAGGCGAACACATACACCACTCCACCTCTACCTCGTTAGTTTATTACATAGTGATCCCTTTTGAAAAAACGGGTCAAATTAAAACATAACAAAGAAGACAAACAAACCAAAATTCTATTATTTGACGGTACCCTAACTAGGGTTTTGATCGACTTATGACCAAAACTAGCATATCAAGTCTTACTATAAACTAACCAATTTAATTACAGCATTTTAAACTGCAAGGACATCACCCGGAAGATGCATTTGTTTACCCATATCATCTCTATCCACAATTGTCGGTCGAGTTTATGGTTTTGATAATTTAACTATATTTAAGAATGCGTATTAGACCACTGCTACTAATTAGTTCATGTTATTAATAAATACAACCCGAGTATGATGAAATCAGTATGAAATTAGTAGCTTGAATTATAGTATGGATTTTCTTAAATGTTGAATCTCTAAATTCCAAATCTATTATTTAGCAAATCGGAGATTTAGTAATATAAGAGAAACGGAATTTGGATAATATAACAAAAAACTAAGTCTAATTCACTTATACTAATTTTAAAATCACTTATCGATTAACTCTTCTTTATTTTTACATATTGAACACATACGCATTTTTTTTTTTAACCTTAAAACAATCATTTAAAATAATAAAATTATATATATTATTAAATAAAAATAAAAATGGAATAACTATATTTTTTCTGTTTTAACATTTTTTTCTTTTTAAAAAAAAAGTGTGGGAGGGTACCCACGTGGACAGCCACGTGGCCCCCCCCCTTTTGCATTCCCTGCTACCATTTGGTAGCGCAGCTGCCATGGTAGCGCAGCTACCATTTGGTAGCAGTGCACTACCAATGGTAGCGCTGCTACCAAATGGTAGCAGTGCTGCCATTGCAGCTACTCCCTCCCAGCCGTATGGGGGGTAGAGTGGTAGGGTTTTTTTTTTTATATTTTTTTTTATTATTTATTTTTGTTAAGAAAATTGTCTGATAAATATACAGCAACAAACACAGTCTCAGCTGCCAGTATGAGCAGACCAGTTTTAATTTTATTGAATCTAAATACATATATTTTTTTTTTTCTAACTAATTAGAATGTGTAGTAATACAAAAATATATATATGAACATCTCTTCAAAACACAGTCTAGAATCACAAAACTTATAGTATTTTCCAGCAAACCCTCTCTCTTTATTTTTGAAAACAAACACAGTCACAGCTAGTTTCTCTTTTTTTTTTGTAACAAAATTTTGAAATAAACCAAAATGATTGACAAAAAAGAATGTAAAAAAAACCCATACCCATTTTTTTACAGCCATAAAATGAATTTCCAGATTGTTTAAACTAAGAATGGAGAAGATTTTCTCTTTCTCAAAATGTCCCAAAAACCATGGCCAATCTTAGAACCAAGAACAACCAAACTGAAAACTAAAACTAAAAGAGAACACTCATGCAACAAAAAGGGTAGACTAAAATTTCTTACCTCCAAACGCTTTCCGGGAAGAGATTTTGATGAAGATGAGCTCCCAAATCAGCTGCTCTCTTTCCTCATCCTTCTCCAAAATCCCCAATCTCCCTTGCAAGAACCATCTTTTTCCAAGAAAGACCCCAAAAAGCCCAGAACCCCCAAAATGCTTGCAAAACTAAGTTAAAAAGAAAAAGCCCTAATTTTGCCCTAATTTTTAATTTCGAAATTAGGCATTTATTTTTAAAATAAAATAGATGAAAAATGGAAACCTCTTATTCATTTTTCCCTTAAAATTAAAAGCTTCCTTTTCCTATTGCGTTCTTTTAAATTTTAATTTCTCACCACAAGTTTTAAGCCTACTTCTTATTTCGAACCTGTTGGCCGAGTAAGGCATTTTGATTAAATTTTAATTTTCTAAAAATCAATCTTTTTATACTATGTCAACTATACAAGTAAAAAGGAAATAATTTTCATTTAAATAATAATAATTTATCCCTTTTCTTCCAAAATGCGAAAATGAGTAATTTATTACTATCTCCCAAACGACTTTAAAAAATTTTCCTTTCTAAAATGCATAATTTATTAAAATCGTAGTTATTAAAATTAACTATTAAATTAACTCGCTATAACTTAATAAAGCGACATTTTTAAATAAATGACCAATCTAATGCAGAGTCTTGTTTATTCAAATTTCTCAACTACAAATGCATAAAAGTTACAAATGCGTAAATGAGCACACTAACCTCAGTTAAATACCTTAAGCTTGCTACAATAACAATTTAAAGCAATCTCTTAAATTAGTGATTAATCATATAGAAGAAGCTACCCATTTAAATTTCTAAATTTCTAATGCACTCGTCTACTCTTAAATTTAAATTTAATACTTAGGATCACAAACCTCACTTACCTCGCGCAAGGCACGCAAATCGAGGAAGTCCTCCAAAACTCTCGACACGCATCCCAATGAAAGGCAAGCCCCACGAATCCACACACGATGCTCTCCTAACCATGGCTAAGGCAAGACGAGAGTTATATGACCACTAAATCCGAATTCAAAAGATGAAGGAGCATACTCAACCTTGCAAATTCCAAAAGAGATGAACCTTGCCCTAAGCGATGTTGTACCTGCAAATCTCCTGCACCCATGAATTCATACAAGCATGCATATACAAATACATATTCAATGAAGACGTTAGCTCAAGATTTATCACAAGGGTTAGGAAACAATTATATTTACACGAGAATCGAGGCAAACGCACAATAATAAGTATGCACAATTTATTTATATTATCTAAACTACACATTGCATATCGGTTACTCTACCATTCAAGAATGCCACATAGGAAGTCAATCAAGGTTAAATGGGTTTTAAAAGTCCGACTAGGGTATGGGCATTACATTCTCCCCCCCTAGGTTCCGACTTACTCCTGGAAGTCGCAAAGTTAAACGGAAGTCCTGCAACACTTATTAGTCCTTAAACTCAATTAACAATTATCAATTTACACAAACAACTATTCTGTCAACAACTTAAAACATTATTCACCAATAAAAATGCATCTAACATCATTCACACCTTCAAATATTCTATAATTTTCACACAATTATAGCAAAGATACGAGATTTTTTTCCCTCCTTATTACACCAAATTAAAGCAATTAAAATACACATAGACACAGCTATCCTTCTCATTTATCAATCATGACAAGAAAACAGGCTCTCAAGGTCAATTTCTTCCATCAATTCCTCTTTTTCACAAGATTTTATCACATAGAACTAGTTTCACATAAAACAATTTCCAGGGTCAAGTTAACTTCTCAACAAAAAGAACAACATAAGAACTCAATTGTTACATTTTTCAGACATACAAGATCCTTTCCAATGACTATGCCCCATAACATAGTGACAAGTTAGTACCATTAATCCATGATTACACATAATATCCATCCACAATACTGGTTTGCACAACACAATAGGCCACATGTGAGCATGTCAAATGCTCGGTCAAAGGTAACATATATGATCCACATCTCTATGTCTGCTCTCAGAATAAATACATGATCAACAATTATCCAACATCTCACTCAAGGGCTTGATGGTGCTAGGGTACACCATAGCGGTGCCACCTTCCATACAAGTCCCTCGTGAATATCCCTTGTTGTGTAAGGTGTTTAGCCTCCAAGAGATAGTCACCACTCATAGGAAGGTAGTGGATCTTAGCTGTTTTCACAGCCTCACATACCTCCATCCTCAAGGTTCCTTGCGTCTACTTCCTCGTATACACTCATCCAAGCCCGTCTCCTACGTTCTTGGAGAGGAATTCACATTACAACACAAGACCAGCATACAAAAACAACAAGGATAAACCGGTTTAGCCACTAAAGTACAATAGGTTAAAGATAATAATTGTCAATTCCAACAATAAAACAAGAAAATAATTTTCCGGATTTGCAACATCAAATCAAGTAAAAATCAAGATCGCAAGATCGTGGCTAACTGTCAAGGTCAAGGTAAAATAAATTGCTGGCCCACAAGGAAATAAATAAATAATTACAAGAAAATCATAATTGCACATTACATCACTACGTGACTAGTAGCTAGCCACCAACGAGGAAGGAAGGAACAATCGTCTAGCTACCCTAGTAGCTCATCATGTGGTGTGACCAAGTCACACATCCACATGGCATGGCAGTGTGCACCTCGGCATCACCCCGCATCACGTCGTCACGTGGCATGGCTCTACCCAATACATAGCGGTAGACCGCATGGAATGTCTACTACATCCCGCATCGTGTCTCAGCACGGCATGGCAATACTCCAAGCGGACAAGGCACGCAATGGACGTATCCCGCATGGCAGTGTACCCCGCGGACAAGGCACGCACTGGTCACACTCCGCATAGCGATGTTCCTCTCAGGATACTCGCCATAAGCCAGAGGTATACATGGCTAAGGTCTACCCATAAGTCTACCAACACTAGCCTGTTGGTAACTTATGTAGAACAATAACACGCCTCTCATGAAGACAAGGCAACAAATGCTCCAATATGCAAGAAAGTACCACGCCTCTCATGAAGACAAGGCAACAAATGCTCCAATGGAATCCAACAATATGCTCAAAAACTGTCATCTATATGCTCAAGATAAAGGATAGGAATAAGGCTGGCACACATGAACCTCATAAATCGGTTCATCACAAGGGGAAGTATTGAGTACACCTATATTATAGTTTCGTTACAAAACCATGCTTTTCCTTGAAATAGGGAAGCTAAAGTCGCTTCGCGTCAACATTACTCGTACGCTGTTCATATTATTTCAAGGAACGGTGACTTCTACTACTACCCCTTCACATACTGACTTATCAACAACCCGTGGGTTGGCACTCAGTAAGGGAAACAAACAAGCAACATCACATAGATAGGTATGGTTTCCCATACTCATAAACAAACACATTCCCCATGGTTGATTACTTCACCATCCCATGGGCACACAAAACAAGTACGGGTTTTCTCACAACACACACAGAATAACACTATTACTGGTTTAGTCACATTTACGGGGAGTACTTTACATTATGCTAACATATACTTAAGGGAAATTTTATATATGCTTTACACATGAATCACCAAACAAAGTTTACTCTAGATCCACGTACTGATATTTTCAACAATTCAAATTTACACAACGAGGTAACGTCATTCTAATACCTTTCTCATTCTTCCCTAAGCATTTCCATTTACATTATTAACTATGCCATTTCCCTTTTCAAGATGAAAAACTTTTCCCCTTTCAATTAGAAGCCCAAAGCAACATAAAATTTCACAGGCATTATAGCAAAACTTCTTCTTAAATCACTGCATTCTAAATAATGTTTCAAAAACAACAATTCCTATATTTTAGACAAGAGGAGGAAGAGAGTTGAAAAATCAACTATTTCCTACGAATACACAAGAATTTCAAAATCACACCATATGCTCGGACATAAGTTTATCATTTGAGTTGCACGGTTTTCATTTTGCTATCTTTTAGGAAGGTTCCAAAACATCCTAACATGACGTTTCTAATCATTATTGCTGCACTATAATGTTCTAGTTTTTCGGACAAGAATTCAAAACAACCAATTTTTCTTTTGTAATACAAGTCTTCTAGAACACAATCACTATTGGTAATACGTTACAATACAATAATACCTCAAATTTAACATTGAAACTTCATAATATGATAAGGAGGTAAATAAAGAGCTATCTACTAGACTTTACACATTTAGTGCATACAATTCCATAAGTCTTTTATTTACTCCTTTCGAAACATAATAAGGCAATTATCTAATTCCAAAACAAGTTAAATGGTGCGTCATTTAATAGGCCCTAATCACACTAGTTGAATAAGCACATAAAACAATCTTTTGAGAAGCATATCAATTTACTCTTGAAGCTACTACAGTATGTCCTCTTTTGGTTTTCCTTTCACATCGAGCAATTTGCACAAAATCAACCATACGCATTTAAGGCACCTTACTTAAGATGAAATTTGATTATATTACTCCTACCAAGCACCTGGAGCACCCTTTAATGCAACCATACAATTTTCTATCATTAACCAAAAATTAACTCCTAAATCAATCCTTTCCACAATCTAAAGCACAAAAACGTTATGAAGCTCACACAAAGCTCAAGAAATATCATCCTTTCTCTTACAATTAGAAAACTTAACTAAGAGGTAGCTACACATATCAATTCATTTTAATTTACTTAGAGAAAGAGAAAAGGAGGTGAGTCATAATCACTCAATGTACTACATGATAAGCATTAACATTTGTCATACTAGTCTTTCAAGTGGACAATCATGAAGATAGAGCCAGAACCACAAACAAACACATTTCATTCTTTTAGGTTCAAGACATTAACAACCAACTTAGATAGATTAGTCAAAAGGTAAAACAAAGCAAGAATGAAGGTACATACGAATCCTTTTCAAAGAAGAGAAGTCATAGACCAAGACCTCAATAGGTAGACAAAACACCCATAATTATTTCCAAAACACCCACATCAATAAGGTGAAAACAAAGTGTGAACACACATGTTACACACAAATAGGGTTTGTTAAATCACACTCTCACATCAAGGTGGACAAGCATACAACATAAGATAGACACACACACACCAACTAAGAGCACAAGTGAAACCAGAGATCCCAGTGTTGCAACATGGGCTCTGATACCAAATGTAATGCCCCGCCAGGAAACCCCTATGGGTTTAAACTAAAAACACTCAAATAGAGTGTAAATTTTTTTTTTTAAATATAATTAAGTGCGTTAATGAAAGGGTTACAATATTAAGATAGATTGAAGTGATCTCAAGTTATCTCTATCTAGATAACACAGCGGAAGGCTAAAACGATCCTAGGGAGTTTCCCAACGCGATTACACAACTTTACACCTAACTCAACTTGCGTCATTTGATCCATTAAACTGGATAACTTAATTACGAGGACAATGCATAGATCTTAATTACAAATGTGTTCAATGGTTTGACGTCTTATAATTTTAGGAAGAGATCATTTACTTTAGACGGTTAGGGAGCCATTGAGAAGTTATTTATTTATTGCACTTTAAATTCATAATTACATTAGGAGGTCTCCAAATGGGTTCAAGTGTTTTAAATATAACAAGGTTCATTCATTAGAGTTTTAAAATGACCATCCACACTTGACATCATCCTTTAATACTATAAATATGCTTCACGAGATTCATTCGTTTAGGGTTATACTTCGATTAGTAAAACAAGGATGCCATCATTTGATTTTAAGATATTCACCCACATTTGTTACCCCCTTTTTTTTTAATATTAAAAGCATGGTTGATGAGAGGAATTCATTTCTTAAGGATTAACCACAATTAATAGAGTGAAGTCCCCTCATTTGGTTTCATGCATATTCAACTAATGAGTTGTGGTGCTTATACGAAGGGTAAGTTATGAGTAGCCATAGATCTCATTTGAATTTCTTTTATAATGCAATAAATGGACTAACTTCATTAAGTTGGATATGCATTAGAACCCCCGAGAGCATCCTTCAATTTAAAGTATCGTTAAGGAGATTACATTCATCATTTCAAGGTTTGAGTAATCAGACCATAGTGATGTTCTTCTATTAGGATTAGAATACAACTATCTTTTTTGCATATCTCTTCTTATAAACGAAGTTAATATGAGATGGTACATATATTAAGATTAAGGTTTAAATAACTATACCAAAACTTCCCTTTTTAGATCCATTTCAGCATTCATAAGGGATTCGTTATTTAAGGTTACAAATATAGATACTAGTTGAGTTCACTCTTGTATAAAATAAATCTGATAAAGCATATTTGTTAGGATTAAAATGTAAACAACTAAGTAATTTCATTTGATAAAGTGAATTACAATAAACATGGCGATGTTCATTTACAAGGGTAAGATGGTAAATGCCTAAATGAGTTTCACCAATTATCAAGTTAAATTTCGGTAAGGTTGATTTGTTAAGACTAAACGTATTTGACCAAACAACTATGTCCAATATATTGAAACATAATTAACATGACATTTCCCATTCTAGTTCAATCTTAGCAAGCATGAGGGATCCCTTTTTATAAGATTAACATATGGGTTTTCTAGTTGGGTTCACACAATTATAAAGAGAATTTAGTGAGGATTATAGTTTTTTAATTACAACATGGATTACTAAGTATATGCATCCCTTATACAACATGAATACCTAATTAAGCCCACACGGTTATCGAATTACTTTGGTGAGGTTTATTGTTAAGATTAAATCGTGAAATAACTTAACAAATTTACCCAATGCAATGAAACATAATTGACATGGCGAGGTTCGTTTCCTAAGGTAAAAAGATAGATATTTATATGATGTTCATCCTTTAGTTTTCAATTTAAGAATTGTGACATAATTCTTAACTTCATTTCCTTTTTACATCCATTCCATTTATATACTTAATAACAAGTTAAACCAATAAAGTATTCCAACAGGATTCTTTCCACCATTACAACTTAAATTATCATTATCAATCTACTTTTTCCACAACTTAATCTCAATATTTAAATACCTTTCCATATTCATAATTCACCACGTTTTACGATCTTGAATAACTACGTTTATCCATATGAAAAATGTTATACATTCAAATTTGAATTCATTTAATTTACACCATACACTTTGCAAAAATACAACCATTCAAGATAATTCAAAACATAAAACAAGTACGCTAAAAAACATCACATAACACAGGTATGATCTCGGAGTTCACCCCGGATGGGCTACATCTCCGGGTCTGCTCAACTGCAAGACCCTTTTGGTATTTAATATAGTTAAGGTTACATAATTACATGTCTTTACAATCTTGCCTTTTAGGCGAACACATACACCACTCCACCTCTACCTCGTTAGTTTATTACATAGTGATCCCTTTTGAAAAAACGGGTCAAATTAAAACATAACAAAGAAGACAAACAAACCAAAATTCTATTATTTGACGGTACCCTAACTAGGGTTTTGATCGACTTATGACCAAAACTAGCATATCAAGTCTTACTATAAACTAACCAATTTAATTACAGCATTTTAAACTGCAAGGACATCACCCGGAAGATGCATTTGTTTACCCATATCATCTCTATCCACAATTGTCGGTCGAGTTTATGGTTTTGATAATTTAACTATATTTAAGAATGCGTATTAGACCACTGCTACTAATTAGTTCATGTTATTAATAAATACAACCCGAGTATGATGAAATCAGTATGAAATTAGTAGCTTGAATTATAGTATGGATTTTCTTAAATGTTGAATCTCTAAATTCCAAATCTATTATTTAGCAAATCGGAGATTTAGTAATATAAGAGAAACGGAATTTGGATAATATAACAAAAAACTAAGTCTAATTCACTTATACTAATTTTAAAATCACTTATCGATTAACTCTTCTTTATTTTTACATATTGAACACATACGCATTTTTTTTTTTAACCTTAAAACAATCATTTAAAATAATAAAATTATATATATTATTAAATAAAAATAAAAATGGAATAACTATATTTTTTCTGTTTTAACATTTTTTTCTTTTTAAAAAAAAAGTGTGGGAGGGTACCCACGTGGACAGCCACGTGGCCCCCCCCCTTTTGCATTCCCTGCTACCATTTGGTAGCGCAGCTGCCATGGTAGCGCAGCTACCATTTGGTAGCAGTGCACTACCAATGGTAGCGCTGCTACCAAATGGTAGCAGTGCTGCCATTGCAGCTACTCCCTCCCAGCCGTATGGGGGGTAGAGTGGTAGGGTTTTTTTTTTTATATTTTTTTTTATTATTTATTTTTGTTAAGAAAATTGTCTGATAAATATACAGCAACAAACACAGTCTCAACTGCCAGTATGAGCAGACCAGTTTTAATTTTATTGAATCTAAATACATATATTTTTTTTTTTCTAACTAATTAGAATGTGTAGTAATACAAAAATATATATATGAACATCTCTTCAAAACACAGTCTAGAATCACAAAACTTATAGTATTTTCCAGCAAACCCTCTCTCTTTATTTTTGAAAACAAACACAGTCACAGCTAGTTTCTCTTTTTTTTTTGTAACAAAATTTTGAAATAAACCAAAATGATTGACAAAAAAGAATGTAAAAAAAACCCATACCCATTTTTTTACAGCCATAAAATGAATTTCCAGATTGTTTAAACTAAGAATGGAGAAGATTTTCTCTTTCTCAAAATGTCCCAAAAACCATGGCCAATCTTAGAACCAAGAACAACCAAACTGAAAACTAAAACTAAAAGAGAACACTCATGCAACAAAAAGGGTAGACTAAAATTTCTTACCTCCAAACGCTTTCCGGGAAGAGATTTTGATGAAGATGAGCTCCCAAATCAGCTGCTCTCTTTCCTCATCCTTCTCCAAAATCCCCAATCTCCCTTGCAAGAACCATCTTTTTCCAAGAAAGACCCCAAAAAGCCCAGAACCCCCAAAATGCTTGCAAAACTAAGTTAAAAAGAAAAAGCCCTAATTTTGCCCTAATTTTTAATTTCGAAATTAGGCATTTATTTTTAAAATAAAATAGATGAAAAATGGAAACCTCTTATTCATTTTTCCCTTAAAATTAAAAGCTTCCTTTTCCTATTGCGTTCTTTTAAATTTTAATTTCTCACCACAAGTTTTAAGCCTACTTCTTATTTCGAACCTGTTGGCCGAGTAAGGCATTTTGATTAAATTTTAATTTTCTAAAAATCAATCTTTTTATACTATGTCAACTATACAAGTAAAAAGGAAATAATTTTCATTTAAATAATAATAATTTATCCCTTTTCTTCCAAAATGCGAAAATGAGTAATTTATTACTATCTCCCAAATGACTTTAAAAAATTTTCCTTTCTAAAATGCATAATTTATTAAAATCGTAGTTATTAAAATTAACTATTAAATTAACTCGCTATAACTTAATAAAGCGACATTTTTAAATAAATGACCAATCTAATGCAGAGTCTTGTTTATTCAAATTTCTCAACTACAAATGCATAAAAGTTACAAATGCGTAAATGAGCACACTAACCTCAGTTAAATACCTTAAGCTTGCTACAATAACAATTTAAAGCAATCTCTTAAATTAGTGATTAATCATATAGAAGAAGCTACCCATTTAAATTTCTAAATTTCTAATGCACTCGTCTACTCTTAAATTTAAATTTAATACTTAGGATCACAAACCTCACTTACCTCGTGCAAGGCACGCAAATCGAGGAAGTCCTCCAAAACTCTCGACACGCATCCCAATGAAAGGCAAGCCCCACGAATCCACACACGATGCTCTCCTAACCATGGCTAAGGCAAGACGAGAGTTATATGACCACTAAATCCGAATTCAAAAGATGAAGGAGCATACTCAACCTTGCAAATTCCAAAAGAGATGAACCTTGCCCTAAGCGATGTTGTACCTGCAAATCTCCTGCACCCATGAATTCATACAAGCATGCATATACAAATACATATTCAATGAAGACGTTAGCTCAAGATTTATCACAAGGGTTAGGAAACAATTATATTTACATGAGAATCGAGGCAAACGCACAATAATAAGTATGCACAATTTATTTATATTATCTAAACTACACATTGCATATCGGTTACTCTACCATTCAAGAATGCCACATAGGAAGTCAATCAAGGTTAAATGGGTTTTAAAAGTCCGACTAGGGTATGGGCATTACTCTCCTTAATGGTAACCTCATTCACCTTATCTATGGTTATTACATTATCAGCAATGAAATTGGACAATGTGTCCAATTTACCTAAAGAATCATTAATGTGATCTATCTTACAATTAGGGGCAATCATCTTTAGAATAGGTAAGGTGTTATCAATTTCCTTAAATGCTAAGGCATTGCAATCAGTAATCCTCTTAATAGAATCCAATATAACCTCTATAATGTTAGTGGGTCTGAATTCACCTGTATATGTGCTTGGTTCAACTATTTCTTCTCAACAGGTGTTTGACCAATTACCTTCACTACATCCTCTTTATTTCCATCAGATGCATCTACATTACTTATATTTTCTTCCGGTGGATCTATTTGTGTTTGTACCTCTACCTTTGATGGTTTCTTAGTTTGATTAAGTATTTTTGTAACTGTCGGTGTCTCAGACTCAACGTGAACATTTGCCTCAAATTGTTTCTCTGTCTGTACCACTATCGGTTTCTTAGAGACCTTGTTGTCTTTGAGATCATCTCCCTTAACCTCTATAGTTTCTTTGTCCACAACAATGTTTATATCTTGATTATCTACACTCATGGTGAAAAGTATCTTAGGCTCTAGGTTAGTATCATCATGAGTTATACCTTTAGTAGCTATATCTGGTGGATTAGCTGTATGAACCGGTGATGTTGAAGGAGGGGTATCCTGAGCCAGTGGAGGGATGTTATTTGTTACTTTTATAGAAGGTACACCACCTATTTTACCTTTTCCCTTATCTTTCAGATATACCTTGAATGTCTTTTCCATTTTTGGTCCTCTTCTTTCCTCTTTCTTTTCCTTCTCAACAAAAGGTATGTCCTATTTATCTATAGTCTCATTAACAATTTTTTTAACCCTTCCAGCCATCAGGCTTACTTGTCGGTGTCCACTGACAAATACTGACCAGTTAGCTTCAGAAATAATCGCATCTATCTCTTCTCTAGAATTCACTAGATGTACAACCAAGAGTGCTTCAACTTTCAACTTCTTGTCTCTTTTCATCACAGATAGCCTTTTAGCTTCCAATATCATGTATAAATCACTGGGTAACTCATCAATTACTTCTATCAAAACTTTCTTGTATATATCCAAATGTAGAATAGTGCTTTCTTCAATGGTGTTTTTCTCAGAATCATTAAAAGAATTACACAATTTATTTACATTTACTAGAATACCTTCCTGTGTAATCTCATTCAGTAGATCATCCAATATGGGGGTAACCGGTGTTTGTTTCTTCTTAGGTGTAAGCTTCTTCTATGGTTCTCTAACTGCCTTATGCTTTTTCCTTAGTGTTTTGGTTTTCTTAGGAGGAGGAGAAGGTACCGGTGACGTTGTCCTTTTCCTTTCCACTCTCTTAAACTCAGTAGCCTTGCGACTATTAGTATCAGAAGATGTTACAACCGATGAAACATGTTCTTTAGGTTGCAGTCCTTCAAGCTCACTTGTTGATATACAATTGATATTCATGACATTTTCTTTGATTTCTTTGACCTTCTTGGAGGAATCTTTGATAAACTTTTCTCTTCTTTTTGTCCTCTTCTGCATAGATACATTACTCTCAATGGTTTCTGCACTACCAAAGAATTTCTCAGATGGCTCCCTAGGTGCATCAAGTAGGGCTTTTGCATATGTTTCCAAAACAAGTATGTCTACTTCATAACCCATCTCAATAACCCAAATAGTTCTAGGGATTACTACTTCCATCCAAGTTTCATCTCACTTAATGACAAAAAAGATGTTTTTTGTCATACTTACCAATTATGCTCTGTGGTAGTCTCTCTCTTGCTCTCATCTTAGTTTGAAATATTCTGAAGTAGTTTGTAATGTTCTTATCATAGTTTGTGCACATATTGATTAAAACTTCTTGTATTTGTTTTCCTACTGGGATGTCATAACCAAAATCTTTGTGACCTATGTTGGGTATCTCTTTGGTAAAGTGTAGCATCAGGCATACTAGTAGGTTTCCAAAATGGAAAGTACATCTCTTCTCACCGTTAATCTTCTTTAAGCCATTCACAAACATCTATCTTAGCATTATTGTTCACCATCTCATATGCACCATGAATACAAAGGCTAGAAACATAATTCAGTCTATTTGCATGAGTTGCTTTGTATGCTAGTACCATACTCACATATTTCACAGTTATATACTTAACATCATGCACTCTAAGTAACCTGTTATTAGATGTGGCTCCGGTTAAATCCATAACTCCCTTGTTATGTATTTTCTTGGTTTTATCAGGCCTACTACCAGTTGAAGGTAAACCAATAACTACTTTAATTGCTTCCTTGGTTATTTTGCAAACTGACTCTAACCACATGAACTCTCCATGGACTCTGCTCAATACAAGTCTTACAACTTCCTTTGGAAATTTGGGAATATTCAGAATCTTTGCAAAACCTAATTCTTCCATAATCTTATGTTCAGTTTTAATCACACCATTTCCATCAGTAATAACCTCATTAAATATTTTCTTCAAATTCTCAGTCCCTAGGTTTTCTATGTTGCAATGTATGTAGATTCTAGGGTCTTCTGCAAATGCTACACCCTTCAGAATTTTTGAAAAAGCTCTGATAGAATCATCCTGCTTTGCAATCTCGGGGATAATCTTAAACATAGGTCTAGGGCGTTTGATGTTTTCTAGAATGATATGTTTTGCAATAAACTTTGGAATAGAAGATGGGGTTGCCATTTAAAAAGACAAATACCTCTTAATTGAAATTTTGAATGCCTGAAAAATCACTTTGCAGCTTCGCCTTAGGATGCCCTTTCCCAATTTCACACTTTCTGATTATTTGAATTCTTAGTGAGTCAAAATGAGGGTTTTTTGGTGCTTTATAGCCAAAAAGGTTCTTTAAAATAGTATTAAATGCTTGTTGGTTAAGTGAAAAATTAACACACCTGCCAGTAAAGAAGAAATGTATCTTCTCACCATCAACTGAGGGTAGAATGCACGATTTTCAACTTGCTGCAATACCCCCTAAGGACTATTCCTTAGTTAGATGAAGAATCTCCTACTGGTGGAGGATTACTATGTTCTACCGATGCAGAGATAGTTTCATCAGTTCTCTTATCATTATAGTTAGATGAAGAATCTCCTACCAATGGAGGATTATTATGTTCTACCGATGCAGAGATAGTTTCATCAGTTCTCTTATCGTTATTCTTAATCCATTGTTTTGAAAATTCTTGCTTTACTTCATCTACCTTTTTTGTGCCCTTCAAACTAGATCTTTTACTGTTCGTCGATCTATTCTTGCTTCTACAGAATTTTGCAATATGTCCAATCTTGTTGCATGCATAACAAGCTACATTATTCCTCTGAATAGCTTTACCATATCTTTGACTGGTTTGTGATTTGCATTGATTAGATAAATGCCCAAATCTTCCACAAACATAGCATTTCACATTCATTTTGCAATTTTGTAAATTATGACCAACTTTTTTGCATTTGGAACATTGACCGGTGGGTGAGTTTGTATTCTGATTATTTCTAAATCTACATTGATTTTCTCTATGACCATATTTGTTGTAATTAAAACATTTCCCATTAAATTTATAAGCATTAGGTTCTCTTATTGGTTTGTTCTGATCTTGATTATTTGAAGTACCAAAACTTTCTCCATGTTCAAATCCAAGTCCATTTGTATCTCCATCAGGTTTCTGTCTTTTAAGCATGTCATCAAGTTTTTCTAAACTTTTCTTGAATTTGTCTTTGTGTTAATTTGCAGTGACCAACTCATTTTCCAGAATTCCAACTTGTCTCACAAGCTCATCTTTATCATGTTGCATGTGAACCATATCTGTCTTTAGAATATCATTTTCATGACCAAGTCTCATATTTTCATTTCCAGCATCATTAAGTCTCTTAGCCAAGTCTTATTCATTCTTCTTTCAGTCTTCAATATCCTTACATAACATCATAGTCATATCTTACATTTCATTCTTCATATTAGTGTTCTCTTGCCTTAACTTATTTGCAATATCTCTAATAGTTTCCTTTTCATCATCATCATTCTACATTTTCTCATGAAGTTCTTTTCTTTTATTTTGTGCTATAACAAAGTTCTACTAAAGTCCTTTAATGAATTCCTATGCAATCCTCAGATCATCTTCAAGTTTGATATTCTTCTATTTTTCTGCATCAAAATCTTCAAGAGCTCCTTCCAATTATTTTCTTAAGTTCTCCATCTATACCGGTGTTAGAATCTTCCTCAAGTTGTTAGGCTTTTGCAAATAGAGGACTAGGCTCTGATACCAATTATTAGATTCAATGATAGTCCCGAAGACACTGAGAGGGGGCATGAATCAGTGTCTAACCGGTTAGCATAATATTTAAACTTACTTGTAACTTTGCAACCCAAAATAGTGAACCAATAAATAACAATTAATGCAGTAAACACAAATAACAGAGACAACATAGAAACACACCATAACACAAGATATTTTAACAAGGAAACCCGTTGTGGGAAAAACCTCAGTAGGATTTGTGACCCACAATATTTACTCACTAGCCAATGAATAAATACTACTTACAATAAAGGTGCCTACACATGCAGGGAGGGTAACAGCCTAGAGCTCACTTCTCAATGAAGAGTCACACTGACTACAAAATGGATAATTAAATCCAATATAATGTACTGGTCAAAATAACATCTCTAATGCTAGGTTTAGTACTGTTTTAAGCTTAGATAGATACCTTAACCAAAAACCTTCGCTGTCACTAAACAATTATTTTCTACCATACATATCATATCACTCCTATCCAAATGATCTATAAGATCTCATAGATATATGAGCCTTTTACAATATACCATGTCGGCTTACAAAAGATAATTATATTACAATAAACAAAATTTCATCCCATGTCGGTTGGAGTCTTGATATGCTTTGTTGCCGATGTAATTTGAATGGTGGTGTAAGTGCCTGTCGGTGTCGGTGTCTTCCAGTGTACAATATATGTGATGTCAGGCATGTAGAAATATATTGCCAGTGGGTTTCCATTTGGTTGCCATCAATGACAACATCAACTATTCTCATAAGAGTGTAGAATGCCAACACCCTTAACCAGGTGGTCCCTAACAGGATTTGTTCTTAAGAGGACTTTTTGTAAAAGCTTTAATAGGATTTGCTCCTAACAGGGCAAACTTCAGAAGAGTTCAGATAGTTATCTTGGGAATCTCATGTCAACATGGTTTTTCCCATTTGAATTTCCACGTCAGAAATATTGTTTCAAGTGGTGAATATTTTTGTGGTTGTGTTTCTATGATTGAATTGCTTAACTACTTATTTTACTTTGATAAGTTATGATAACCGGTAACAACAATATTTATTTGAAATTTTATGAGTTACAATTTGTGTATTGTTATCTATTGTAAATAGTCAACCGGTTTATCTTGACACTTTTATTTTGATAGAGATATTGCATTGATAGTTCTAAGTTTACTTGAGAGGTTATTTTTGAGATTGGTGAAGTTCATATCAATTTTTCTATCTACTAATTCACCCCCCCTCTCAATATTTGACCGGATCCTTATTCTTTCATCAAACCATGAATTGATATCAGAGCACTTCTTAGGTCCTCTAAGGTCTAAGCCTAACAAATTGAGGTAAAGATCTTGTTAAACATGATGAAGAAGGAAGATCCAAAGTTTAATAGAGAGAACTATAGGATATGGAGTGAGAAAATGAAAATTTACATCAAGAGTCTTGGAAATCAATGCTGGGAACATGTTAATACTCAATATGTTGCACCTAGTGGGACTATGACTGATGATCAAAAGAAAAACAAACAAGAAAACAACCTAGAGCCGAAGGCTATTATCAGTTCTTTATCTGATGTTGAATATGTTGATGTTCATGGTTTGGAGACTACACATGAGGTATGGAAGAAACTTGAAGAGATTTGTAGCGGTGACGAATATGTAAAGATTGCCAAGGAAGAGAGTCTAAGAGGGAAGTTTGATGACATGCAAATGGCTGAAGGTGAGAATATCTAGCAGAATGGTATTGCAAAGAGAAACAATAGTTAGGATTTACCGGTTCAAATCTCCAAACTTAGCAATACCGGTTCACTCCACAATTTACCTACCGGTTTCAATTTCCTTTCACTTAACTCTATCCACCGATTACAAGACATTATTACAACAATAACATTACCGGTTAATTAACATCAATGACAACATAACATATCATCAATGCAATCTTCATGCAAAAGCCAACAATCTCCCCCTTTGGAATTGATGGCATTACAAATATCAATACCATTGATTGGTGTGATTGTGAATAGGAATCCTGGTTTACATTTCACCATGTACTCTCATTGTCTTCATCTTGTCTTGGGTTCTTCTCCACATAACTAAACCAAGCACACCACAACAGAATGGTATTGTAGAGAGAAACAACTGATCAGTTGTTTAAGCTGCTAGGATATTGTCCATGCGAGAAACTAAAGATTTCTCATCAAATGTCTCCTCTTTCATGGCTACAAACACAATTTCTTCATTAGCATCACCATCAAAGTGCATACATGTACTTGGGAGATTCAATAGATTTGACAGTAACAAATACATTAGATTTTGACAATAGAAAATTTGGAGGACCAAGGCAAATTTGTGCTACCTGGTCCCAAAAAATCAAGCTGAACTTTAGAGGATAGGTTTAAAATAGATCATCTTACTCCATGAAACATCTATAGATTTCTATTTCCATCAGATCACTTTAATAATCCCTGAATTTACCCTAATTTCATAATTAGTCAAATTCAACTTAGAAATAGGATTAATCAACAACACGCCTCATTAAATCCAATCAAAATATTACTCTCTTTCCACATAAGGATTGAGCTTAGATCTATTGGGTTCAATACTCTTTCAATGTATGTAGGCTAATTAGGTTAGTTAGTAGTTTTATTATCTTAAACCCTAATTCCTAATTTCCACACATTACAGGTATTATATTTGTATTTTCATCAAGATATGTGGGTCTTGTATTTTTTAGTTGTAATTAGATTGTTGGACTCATGTTGTGGTTTGGTATTATTATCATTCTTGGTAATGATGATCTTATGGATTTTCATTGATGTTTATGACTTTTTATATATGTATTTATGTCTTGATTTTATATTAAAAAAATAGTACTAAGTTAACATATGAAAAGATAAAAACATGGTTTGGTTGTCCAATATGTGTAAATAGGGAGCAAGAAAAAAATTTCATTGATAATATAATTGTCAGTGGCTCTTGGATAGTTTATGATAAATCATAGTAGAAGTAGGTTTGATCATATTTAGGCTAATGTAGCAAGTGATGCATATAATGTGTAACGGGGGAAATTTGATTTGACAATTTGCAACATAAAAGAAGAAATCACCAAATCAATTTTCCCTTTTGGAGGGAATTTCCTTTACATTCAAAAGAGGGGAGTAATTCACTAGATTAAATCATAAATTAGATATGTACTGAATACTAAGTGGATTCGTTGATTATGATGTGTTTTTGCCTCTTTTGTAAGTTGAAAGGTTGATTTAGGGTGAAGTGTTGAAATTGAAGACAAAACTGAGAAAATAGTAAGCTATAGGTTCGAGATCTTATCATGCACCTTGATATAAGTAAAATAAGATGATGCATATCTACCTTGTAAAAATGCCCCAAAAAAGAAGGGATCGTGGCACTGCCTCGTGGTCCTCCATATTTTCCATGCGTAAAAAAGGGTTTGTCTATCTCTGTGTCTGAAGCTTATTTCTAGAAGTAAAACTATGCACGTATTTCTTGCACACTGAAAGAAAAGGGAAAAAGGCTAAGAATAGGGGTTTTCCTAAGTCAGACATCGGTTGAGGAATCAACCTTAAAAGAAATATTGCTAATACTTTAAATAAATGTTGGAAAGGTATACCTTCAGATCTATAATGAATGATGATGATGCTTTTCTTCTTGAATATAATCACATATGTTGTATGAAATGGTATGAACATGAAAAAACCCTAATCACACACACATCCTTGGAAATGAATGATGTAAAGTTTCTCCACAATGAATAAAATGAAGAATATGCAACCTTGAAGACCTCTAGAGATGCTTGATGATGAATGATTCAATAATTGAATGTTTGATTGCTTGAATGTAGTCTCATTGCCTTATTCTTATATATTGAAATTAGAGTGGAAGACCTCCTTATATAATTCCCTATCGTCAAACATATTAATTTTCTGACATAGGTTGACATGGAGAAAGTTTCCATGCTAAAATTTGAGACATGGCTAAGGGTCCAAATTAGGCCCTAATTAGGGAGGACTATGGCATGGCTCCATGGTCCCATTGAGGACCAAGGTGCCAAGCCCTGGTCCTACCCCAAATTGGGCTAGGGTTAAGGGGGCCTAGTAAGCTACAGGATGAGAGTATGATTTTTATGTTGGCAACAACAATGAAGGAAAACTAAGAGGGAGGGTGAATTAGTTTTCACCGAATTAAACAATTTAAGCACAATCTTAGATTTAATCAACTACAACAATAACAAAGATGAACACAAATAAAACAACACACATAACACGAAGATTTTGACATGGAAAACCTGGTTAAGGGAAAAACCATGGTCGGAACCTACCCATAATGAGATGATACTCTATAGTAGTATGTATAAATATTACAATGGGGAATGCACATGCTTTGAGTCACACTACCTAGAGATCACTGCTCAAAATATGATGACCCAGAAGGCACCAACCTTTAGGGAAGGTTCATTACTTTATAATAATATTCAAACTATAATCTGATTAAGATGAACTGAAATTATATAATCTCCTAATCCTTGATGACAATTTCAATTAAACTCATTTGTCTACTCTTCAACAATCTATTCTCAATACACCATAGCGACAGATGAATTTTATTATACATTCATACACCACTCTTTGATAAATTTAGACACAACCATCATTCTTAAATTATATGAATATAACTCCTATTTATACAAATCATAAACCTTGACTACAAGGTCAGCCAAACCCTCAACCCTTAATTACAAAAATACATCACATGATATATAATTAAACCACCAAACTAATAAAATTCTATAGATGACATATAATGGACCCAAATCAAAACCTTGAACACGCAATATCATCAAACCCATAAGATCTTCAAGAATTCACACACTGGTCAATACAAACCACTAAAACAAATAAAGAATGATTAGGAAACACAAACAAGCATGTTAGAACCATCTGCAATAGCTGCAGCAACACCACTTATCAAAATCTTCATTGATCAACATGCTAATACTCAAGAACACTCAATAGAAACAATTCAAACTAGAATGATAAGTTATATATAACCAAATCATGAACCATATGAAATGTAGATACACATGAACATCCAAAACACTCTCTGAAATCAGCAACTTAATATATGAGCATACCAGATCATAATGGATCAATCACGAAAACACTGCAACACTGAACACCGAAAACCATTGAAGCCAGATCAAATGATATGATCAAGTAAACTTATGGATTATTGAAACCAATAAATAATGAAGTATCTCTAGTTGATTCAACATCCCAAATAGATAAACCAACCAGATCAACTCATTGTAATCACCAGATCACCAAACAATTTTTTGCAACACCAAAACATAGGAATATGTTGACACCAATGACAAGAGCATATCCTAGCAACAACAATATCCAATAATCTTCCCCTTTGTTATTGATGGAAACATATGAATATGAAAATAAATTAATGCAAAGTAATAGATCAACATCAACAGTCGCCAGAAAACTCCTAAGATCATACATGCAAAGTTTCAAAGATAAGGCATTTTTTCACATGCTTCTCTCCCCCTTTGACAACAATGCCAAAGATATGAAAAAATCATGGTCTCCCTCTAAGAATTATAATCTCTCCCCCTTAGGATAAAATCACAAACTGAACAACTGAATCACTTACTACTCTAGTTGAGTAGCATGTCCCACTCATCAACTCCAATTAGAAGATAAGACTATGAAGTCCACTAGATTGATGCATCTCCATGCATCTAGTTCTCGTCAGAGGGGAAAAGATCCCTAAATTGTCTCTTAAATAGACATGTATCTATAGGTAAAGGTTTACTAAAAAATATCTACAATCTGATTCTTTTTAGATACATACTCCAATCTAACTTCTTCATCACTGACTTTCTCCCTCAAGAAATGATAATTGATATATGCTTTGTTTTACAATGCAATACCAAATTCTTGGAAATATTGATAGCACTTGAATTATCGTAGTATATAATAGTAGGCTTATCATACACAACTCTGATATCCTTCAACATTTTCTTCATCCAAACTACCTGAGTATAGTTGCTAGAAGCAGTAATGTATTCAACTTCAACAGTAGATAGAGATATGGCATCTTGTTTCTTATTGGACCATGAAACCAACCTCTTCCCTAAGAAGAAAGTTAAATTGGAAGTGGTCTTTTGGTCATCAACATCACCTACCCAATTAACATCAGTGTAGGGATAGAAGCATGTAAAGATGAAAATTTGATAAAAGATATGGAAGAAGAGTTGGATCAGATTGAGAAGAATAACACTTGCGAGCTTGTTTCGAGACCTAAAGACAAAAATGTAATTTACACTAAATGGGTGTTGTGAAATAAACTAAATTAAGTCGGTGAAGTGGTAAAAAACAAAGCAAGGTTGGTATGTAAAGGGTGTTATCAAATGAAAATATGACTTTTAGATGGAAATACTTAAAAATCGTCTTCATAGTAGTAATATGACTTTCCTTAGGATCAACTTGAAATCTAGCATAAAGACAAACAACATGCATAATATCCGATTTATTTTGAGTCAAGTAAAATAGTCCACCATTCATAGATCTATACAATGTCTAATTTACTTTCTATGATTCATCATGGTTAGAAAATTTGCATCCAGTCACCATAGGAGTTCCAACAGGTTTAGAATCAGCTAACCCAAACTTCTTCAACAAGTCCTTCACATACTTAGATTGAGAAATGAAAATGCCTTTGTCAATTTCTATAATCTGCAATCCTAAGAAGAAGTTCATCTCACCTATCATAGACATATAAATTCTTTTTGCATATCATCAACAAACTTCATACTCAAGCCATCATCTCCTCCAAAAACAATGTCATAAAAAATAATGTCATTAAAAAAGACTTCAACAATTAAAATTTTATCATTATCAACCTTAAAGCATGAAATAATAATTCTTTGGATACAATAAACCATAGTCAACTCACTAGTACATTTAGGCCTAATTTTCGATTGACAATTGTCCATAGTTTGATGACACCACGTCGGACTTACGACCAATTTAATCGTCGAAAACTCGTCATCGGTATTCCTGACGATGTCATTTGCATTAGAATTTTGAAAACGTTATGAACTCTTCTGACGATGGCTATATTTGCTCCCTCGGCCAAAAATTTTGATGGATTACGGTTAGAATTTTGACGGATGCTATGTTTTCTCCTCAACAATTGTCCTCCAAGGAAGTAACGTCGGTTATACAGTATCCTTGTTAGATGTTTCTTTAGTTGTTGTCGGAATTTTGATGGTATCAGATGATGTGGGTCAGACGGCTTTGTCGTCGATGCATGAAAGCATTGAACGAGTTCTACTTTTAAAAATTGCATAAAACATTTTTTATTTATTTGATTCAGTGTTATTTGTAAAAGAAGGTTATCAATGATGTTTCCTTTCTCCAAGAATTGTCTAGGATCTTTCCGTCAGATAATATGTAACATCCAATGACTGAATCTTTTCTTTACAAATGCTTATTTAATTTAATTATCATCTAAGTGTGAATTATAATTTATATCTATGCGGAAGCAGCAGATACAAGTTGAAGACTCATGTGCAGGTAAATTTTGTAAAAGAAAGCAAGCAGGCATTATCTTGAATGACATGGAAACAAGCTCATCAGTTTCCTAGAAGAGAGCAATTGGAGAAAATCAGAGGAAAGTGTTAAAGGGTGATAAATAAATAGAGAGTATGCAATACAAACAAACAATGTCTAGAGTGTGTGATGTGACGTCTCTAATTTATGTCTGGAGGGACTAACTAGTTTTGGAGTTCTTGGGAAACCTATTGGGATAGGCTTGGAGGAAATCAATGTGTTCATGCAAGAACCACCTTTTTTCTATTATGAGAATGATGCTTTTGCACCGAAGGATATTTGGAAGGAAATATCCAAAAATTTCTATAGTGTGGAACCAGAGTTGGTGGACTCGAAGTACTTTTCAACTTCCAAAAGACCAAGAGGTTATGTACACAATCTCCCAATAGAAGGGTGATTTCAAGCATTACCTCTCCCCCCATGACTATTCAGAAAGCACTTCCTCAGACAAAGGACTATTGGCCTCCATGGGATCAAAGAAAAAAATTGAAGCATAGACTCTAGACAATGTTGTGGTGTCCTTCATGAAGAACTTTGTACTATAATTGAAGATTCACGAGGGAAACTGCAAGATAGTGAACAAAAATACATCTTGAAAAGTGGGAAGAATGGATCTTGTTTTGGGTGGGGCCAGCTCAGGTGGCTCCTCTATAGGTTGACAAGATATAAATCATATTAGGATTTGAAAAAGATCACACTCGTGGAACTTCATGTGCAACTGATTGATTGCAATGTTTGGGTAATGCATTCCAAATAGATACAGTTGCATACCATTTATCTGTCTTGATTAGAGCCTTTTATTCTGATGGCATTAAATTAAAGCTCTTTCTCTATTTTCTTGTGATCTCTGGAGCAAAGGTTGCTTTGCATCAACCTAAGATATATTTAACTTTTGTTGTATTTGCAAAAATATGTATCCTAGGTCGATGCAATGCAACCTCTGCTCCACCAATATGAGATAGAAGAGAAAGTACTTTAATTTAATGCCATCGGGATAAAATGCTTTCAAGACATATAAATGGTATGCAACTATATCAATTTGGAATGCAATATTACCCAAACAACACAATCGATCAGTCACACACGAAGTTCCATGAGTGTGATCTTTTTCAAATCCTAATATTATTTCTATCTTGTCAACCTCTAGAGGAGCCACATGACCTAGCCCCCCCCCAAACCAAGTTCCATTCTTCACACTTTTCAAGAATGTATTTTTGTTCACTATGTTGCATTTTCCCTCATGAAGTTTCAATTATAGTGTAGAGATCCTCATGAAGGACACCACCACATCATCTACAGTCTAGCAATTCAATTTTTTTCTTTGATCCCATGGAGGCCAATAGTCCTTTATCTGAGGAAGTGCTTCTTGAATACTCATGGGGGGGAGAGGTAATGCTTGAAATCACCCTTCTATTGAGAGATTGTGTACATAACCTCTTGGCCATATGGAAGCTGATGTAGTGGAAGGGTGTGATATATGAACCTTTAATATTTACAAGGGAAATACAAGGTCCAAACCCCTAGGCCTACAAGCACCCAAATGGCTCAAATAGGTCAAATGCAAACCAACACTTCTCCAAATGATTCCAAAGGAATGTAATATTTATAAAACCTTAAAATAAGGTGTTTCAATTGGTTTTGTGGTTCCAAGAACTGGTTTAAGTGCAAAGCCCTCTTTTTAGCCTTCTAGGCCTAGTTGCCCAATTAGACCTGCAGTGAGTAAAATTAATTGTTTTCTCCAGCTTTTCCAAATAACTGAAAAAATAAATTATATATTAAGACACCCATTTGGCTCTAATTTGACATATAAAAATCCTGAATATGGTTGTTTGGGAAAGTATATGTTGTCCTTTAACTGTGCACCGTTTTTAGGCCCAAAAAGTGGCAATTTAACAAAGGAAGTATATAATTTTTTTACTCCCTGATTCCCAAAATCTCAAAAGTCATCCAATATGGTTCAAAACTAAGGAAAATTAAATTATTTTCAAGGTTTAACCTTCTTAGATGCAAAATCCCAAATTTAGCCTCTCACAAACCCTCAAAAGTGGATTTTCTCACATATCCCACTTCCAAACACTATACCATCAAAATGATGATGGATTCACCTTTAATATGACATTTCTAAACACTTTCAATCATAAAAATTACCCCTCCTTAAGGCAGATTTTCTACTGCTGCTCCTTAGCAAGCATTTTCAATGCAATTTCCACTATTTTTCAATGGTGATCACCCCTTTATTCGACTTATCTGCACATTATTAGGTTAGAACATAATTTTACATGTTAAATGGAGACATCCCATAATTCACTGGCCTGGTTCAATCATGGAATGCCTTCTTCATGTTAGAAAATCACTTTTCTTGATCAAAAACTAGTCAAAATGTGTTAACAATCAGTCCAGAATTACAAACTGAAACCAAGAATGAATTTTCAGTGCCTAAAACAATGTATCCATGGTTCCTACAAGTCCTCAAAGCATTTTAGATCAAAAGCACCAATAAAAACCAAAATTATAATGCACCAAACATAAAAATGGCAGAAAATAGAGTGTTTTATTGAATTTCTTGGTTCCCAGTCCATACACCAGCATGATCTACCCTACAAAGAATTTCATTTCCCATTTATAACTTCTCCCTAACTATATAAACCACTTTATATTGGTTACATTTCATTTTTAAAATATTTAACTCTTAAAAACTAATTTCCCCCCAAAACTACCTATTTCAAAAATTCAAATTTGTCAAATATGGAAAATGACATAGTTTGATTTAAACTCCTAACTATTGACATGAAATGTCTTGAAATTTTTTATTTAAACTTTCCCAAACCTTCCTAGACTCTCTAAGCCATAAATTCCCATTACATCTTTTTTTGTTTGTCCTAAGGTCCTTACCAGGCCCTCCAGGACAAATTACAACTTATTAAATTTTTCATCAATAAAGGCCATAATGGGCCATATTATTGCACTTGTCTTCATATGACCTTCAAAAGTCTTTAATTGCTTCATTGAGTCCTTTGGTCTTCTAAGTGCACCTGCACCATGCTCCCCAAAAAATAAAAAACTATTGTCCCAAGAGTTTGGTTTGAGTTTGCCTCCATCAACTAGCCAATGCCTCCTCATTGATTGGTCCCCCAATGTGATCTCTTTCCTACCATCACGTGCACTCAGTTTGCCAAAAGTATTAGAATGAAAGAAAAATGTATTTGACCCTATTTTTGGATCAGATTTCTGCCTTGCTTCCCCATTTGAGTTTGTTCCTTTAGAGTGGTTTGTTGCTTGCTGCACCACCTATACCTATCCTCCCTTCATCTAACCTTGAAATGGACACTTGAGAGTGCCTATTTGAACATATTCTAATTCCCAATCGGCTGCTCCTTTAGGACTGATTTGCTGCTCTATCATAGCTAAATTTTTGTTGCCTTGGGTTTGTTGCCCCCAACTAGTATCATGCTCATATCTAACATGCTCCTTCAATGGAATATTGTTTCCAAAACACATCACCATCTTGTCATTACTTCTATAATCTAGAGGTTGTAACTTATATCTTTGTCTACCCTTATGCACAATGTAGGCATTTGAGTAACCATCATGAAGAGTTCTTCTTTCCCATTGCCATGGCCTACCCAAAAATGATGTGTCCATAACTCATAGGTATGATATCACACATTACCTGATCATGATAGGGACTAACTGAAAAATTAACAAGAACTCTCTTTCTAACCTCAATATTCAACCCTTGATCAATCCAAGTGGCCTTATAAGGGTTAGGATGATCCACTATTGTTAATCCCAACTTAGTCACCATATCAAATGAAACGAAATTGTTATGTGAACCAGAATCTATAATCAATTGACATAATTTACCCTTGCTCAAACAATATGTTCTGAAAATGTTCACCTTTTGTTCTTGTATTTGCTCACCTTGTCTTACCATAAGGAATTCTCCCTCTATCTCTAGATATGCTAGCACAGGTCCACCATCTTCCTTCTTCTCTTCTTCTTGTGTCAAACCCACTCTTCTCTCTTTTCCTTTATCAGATTCAACCCATTTAGGACACCTAAAGGATTGATGACCTACCTCATTACAATTGAAACATTTACCTTGAAAAGTTCCACTTCCTCTTCCTACTCCAAATCTTCCACCTCTATGGTTGTATCCTCCTCTTGGCTCTGAATTATTCCCTTTGTCTTTATCCTTGTATTCCCAAGTTTGATTTGTTCTTCCTCCTCTTCCTCTCATGAATCTCCCTCCTCTATTGTTTCCTTGTCTTTCATTCTTCCTCTTCAACTTCTCTTCTGCTCTCACTGCTAACTGAAAGCATTCTCCAAGGGTTCTAGGCATATTCAACCCTATCTCATCCTGAATATTGTACTTGAGGCCATCGATGTATCTAGCCACCTTCTCATCTTCATCTTCTGCTCCTCCCCTAATGCTCAGGGTGTGAAATTGTTCAGTATATGACATTACATCTAAGTCCTTTTGTTTCAAGTTGTTTCTCCTCATCTTTATATGGATTGCCAAGTCTGATGGCAAAAATTGACTCCTTACCATAGTCTTCATCCTCTCCCAATCTGAGATTTTATTCAATCCCTTGTCCTCTCTCTCATTTTGAATACTTGTCCACCATGTAAGGGTTGTTCCCCTTAGCCTTGCTTTTTCTATTTTCACCTTCTTGTCTCTATCTATATCCTCTAGATCAAAATAGTTCTCAAGTGCCTCTATCCAACCAAGTACTTCTTCACTCTCCCTCTTGCCTTGGTAGATTGGAAAATCAACTTGTGTCATCATACTAGTACCTTGTACTACCTTAATCAATCTGATGAATCTCCTCTCTTCAGGGTCTTCTTCATCCCTATGTATCTCATGTGCTTTCTCTCCTCCTTCATTATTGTTTTCATGATTCTCTTCTCTTATAGGGTCTCTTCTTTCTTTCTCTAAGGCTTATATCCTTCCTAACAATTGAATTCTCTCCCTTCTCATTTGTCTTTCTTCCCTTTCCTTGGTTTCCTCTAACTCTCTATTCTCTCTTTCCCTTTGTTCTAGGGCTGCTTTCAATTCTTCAATCTCTCTTGCCATTTGGTTCTTAGGTGCCATGTTCTAGTTTGTTGGTTTTCCTCCTTAAAGATATACTAACTAAAGCTTGGATACCACTTGATTCAGTGGAAGGGTGTGATATATGAACCTTTAATATTTACAAGGGAAATACAAGGTCCAAACCCCTAGGCCTACAAGCACCCAAATGGCTCAAATAGGTCAAATGCAAACCAACACTTCTCCAAATGATTCCATAGGAATGGAATATTTATAAAACCTCCAAATAATGTGTTTCAACTGCTTTTGTGGTTCCAAGAATTGGTTTAAGTGCAAAGCCCTCTTTTTAGCCTTCTAGGCCTAGTTGCCCAATTAGACCTGCAGCGAGTAAAATTAATTATTTTCTCTAAAATTTTCCAAATAAATAAATAAATAAATTATATATTCAAACACCCATTTGGCTTTAATTTGACATATCAAAATCCTGCATATGGCTGTTTTGTAAAGTAAATGCTGTCCTTTAACTGTGCACCGTTTTTAGGCCCAAAAAGTGGCAATTTAACAAAGGAAGTATATAATGTTTTTACTCCCTGATTCCCAAACTCTCAAAAGTCATCCAATATGGTTCAAAATTAAGGAAAATTAAATTATTTTCAAGTTTTAACCTTCTTAGATGTAAAATCCCAAATTTAGCCTCTCACAAACCCTCAAAAGTGGATTTTCTCACATATCCCACTTCCAAACACTATACCATCCAAATTATGATGGATTCACCTTTAATATGAAATTTATAAATACTTTAAATCATAAAAATTACCCCTCCTTAAGGCATATTTGCTACTGCTGCTCCTTAGCAAGCATTTTCAATGCAATTTCCACTATTTTCCAATGGTGATCACCCCTTTATTCGACTTATCTGCACATTATCAGGTTAGAACATAATTTTACATGTAAAATGGAGACATCCCATGATTCATAGGACTGGTTCAATCATGGAATGCCTTCTTCATGTTAGAAAATCACTTTTCTTGATAAAAAACTAGTCAAAATGTGTTAACAATCAGCCCAGAATTACAAACTGAAACCAAGAATGAATTTTCAGTGCCTAAAACAATGTATCCATGGTTCCTACAAGTCCTCAAAGCATTTTATATCAACAACACCAATAAAAACCAAAATTATAATGCACCAAACATAAAAAATGGCAGAAAATAGAGTGTTTTATTGAATTTCTTGGTTCCCAGTCCATACACCAGCATGATCTACCATACAAAGAATTTCATTTCCCATTTATAACTTCTCCCTAACTATATAAACCACTTTATATTGGTTACATTTCATTTTTAAAACATTTAACTCTTAAAAACTAATTTCCCCCCAAAACTACCTATTTCAAATATTCAAATTTGTCAAATATGGAAAATGACATAATTTGATTTAAACTCCTAACTATTGACATGAAATGTCTTGAAATGTTTTATTTAAACTTTCCTAAACCTTCCTAGACTCTCTAAGCCATAAATTCCCATTACAGCTTTTTTTGTTGGTCTTAAGGTCCTTACCAGGCCCTCAAGGACAAATTACAACTTATTACATTTTTCATCATTAAAGGCCATAATGGGCCATAAGACATTATAATTTATTTAACTTGTCTTCATATGACATTCAA
The DNA here is from genome assembly GCF_030272615.1 of Cryptomeria japonica. NCBI lineage: Eukaryota > Viridiplantae > Streptophyta > Pinopsida > Cupressales > Cupressaceae > Cryptomeria > Cryptomeria japonica. Next base: position 325,450,325 of record NC_081411.1, read on the forward strand.
AAGTCTTTAATGGCTTCATTGAGTCCTTTGGTCTTCTAAGTGCACCTGCACTAGAAGCCTTAAAGTACTTCGAATCCACCAACTCTAGTTCCACACTATAAAAAATTTCGGATATTGTCTTCCAAATATCCTTCGGTGCAAAAGAATCATTCTCATAATAGAAAAAAGGTGGCCCTTGCATGAACACATTGATTTCATCCAAGCGTGGTCCAATAGGTTTCCCAAGAATTCCAAAACCAGTTAGTCCCTCCGAACATTAATTAGAGACGTCACATCACACACTATAGACATTGTTTGTTTTTATTGCATACTCTCTATGTATTTATCACCCTTTAAAACTTCCCTCTTCTTTTCTCTAACTATTCTCTTCTAGGCAGTGGATGAGCTTGTTTCCATGCCATTCAAGATAATGCTTGCTTGCTTTCTTTTACGAAATTTACTTGCACATGAGTCTTCATCTTGTATCTTCTACTTCTGCACAGATATAAATTTTAACTCACGCTTAGATGATAATTAAATAAAATATGCATTTGTAAAGAAAATATTTAGCCATTGGATGTTACATATTATCTAAGAGAAAGATCCTAGATCCAATTCTTGGAGAAAGGAAACATCATTGATAAACTTTTTTTCAAATAACACGGAATCAAATAAATTAAAATGTTTCATGTAGTTTTTAAAAGTAGAACTCGTGCAATGCTTTCATGAACCGACGGCAAAGTCGTCTGACCCACAACATTATCTATAATAGAACAAATCACTATAATAGGCTATTATAAAGAATCTACACAAAATATGAAAGAACATTAAATTACCATTACAAACCCATAAACCATTAATAGTGAGAATAGATATAAATTTGTAAATGTCTCCCTATAAACACCACAACCATAACTAAAACAAAAAAAATTATTACCCACAATAACTAAGTAGCTGGTGAGTTGCAATTCTACAAAATTTCTCAGATGATTGAACCGTTTCTTAATTTTGATCTTCTGATTAGTCAATGGATTTAGTTGCATGTACAAGTTTTCTATTTGAAGCCTTCCATTTCCTTCTGCATCATTCTTCATGTCTATAGTATTGGATAGTTGTACAATTTGTGATGCTATAATATCTATGTGACCCTTAATACCCTTAGTATATTTAGGCCATTGCCTTTAAAATATGTATGCCATCACTACATCCTTTACACTTTTCTAAAAAAAAGATTATGCTTTCTTGTAGTAGGATATGTGTTATTGCACATCTAATCACCAAAACTTCTAGTCTTTTCTCTTCCACCTTCTTCTCTACATCCTTCAAAACTTTGGCTTAGAATTTGAAAGCATGTTCCTTAAATCCATTAAGCGTCAATTGTATTTTCTCTACACTTGACAAAGACTCATCCAAAAATACTTCTAGAAGTCCTTCATGAAGGAATTTCACTGCATCATTAATAAGTTATGATCCCTATATTTGAGACTTAATAAAATTCTTGTGAGAAGAATGGTGAAGTTTATCACCCAAACAAATCATATGCAAGGGAGACAATCATTTAAGGTCCATTTGATCTTGAGACATTGATGCCCACTTTAGCATGTCACATCCTAAATTGACAAGAGTAGGATGTCTTAGGTGCCCTGGTACTTGTGATTGGGACCCAAAATATGACCCCTCGTTTCTTGCTTCATGTGTGAGAAAAAATTCAAACACTTTATGTATGATTAGGTATAAAAGGAAGCCTACCTTGTAATTTGAAGGGGTCTACCTACAATTCAAGTGATCTCTTAATTATAAAATTAATTCAATTCCAAGTGAACAAGAAATCAAACATTCATCAAGCATTGAAGGAGAATTCAAGTTAAAGCACAACATGCATGATCAACAGTCTGCATGACATCCTAAAACCTTGTGTGAGGATTCAAGAAAGATTCATCAAGGTATCATGTTCAATTTTAAGCATTTTCAGATTAGATCTATCCTTTCCCTCAAAAGGAAAACCTTATACTTCAAGGTTAATTCACAACTCAAGGTTTGACCTAGGAAAGCCCCCATCAACTAACCTATTTTCGTCATTTTGTGTCTAGGAAATTGATTCAAGAGTTACGTGTGAAATTTTTGGCAAAGTAAATGATGACAATCAAACTCAAATTTTGATGGCATGAAAAGCAGAAGAGTAGGCCAGTTCACACCTCCTGGTCCCAAGAATGTTTGACAACCTTTTGATAGTATATTTTGTGTACCATCCTAATCCAAAAAGCATTCATTTTGTCTACATCCAACACATGGAGGATATGGTCAATCCGCACCTCCTAGTCCCAACAATTCTACTTGAACACTCTGTCACAGGAGAAGAGATATGACTTCTAGGTCTACTAAGGAGATGTTTACTATTAGTCATATGATAAGAGAAAAGAGAAGAAACACGAATACTACTAGCTAACAAGTTGTGTAATATTGAGTGATTCATGCTACATCATGGATCTCATTGGCTAGCAAGTTGTGTTATGCTAGGTGATCCATGATAGAGAAAATTAACAAAAAAAACCATTTGGATGCAAGGCAATCCAAAAACTCTACTACAAAATGGTTGTTATAGTGACACAAAACACAAATAACAATAATAACCAACACTTGCAAAGGTTTAAACTACAACAATGATCACACTAGCATCAATCCACTCTATTCCAAGTAACAAATCTCAAAAAAATAATAACCATGCCCTAGGGGGCGCTACGTAACACAACACTTCTAGTTTGAGGATATATCATAAATGAATTAACACGAGAAAAAAGGAGAGCTCATATGCCTCCACTTAAGATGTCAACATACCTCTAGGTTGATATCTTAAGGTAGATAGTGATCAAGGATAAGCACCTTCAACATCAAGAAGATGCCCTTAATAAACATACATGCATTCCAAGCTAAAGATCCTTGTACATGCCTCATTGCTATAAAAAAGGAAGAGATAGCTGTAAAAGAGATATTTTTCGAAAAGTGTAAAGGGATCATTTTAAAGTGGGAGGAAGAGATCTTTTCCTAAAGATTTCTACCTCCAAAAATAGAGGAGATATTTAATAAAGATATCATCTTTTAAATTAAGAAATGGGCAGGAGATTAAGAATACAAACCTTCCATATTGCACACTTCAAGGTATATTCAAACCTATTTGACCTAGGAAATCCTCCATCAACAAACCTATTTTCATCATTTTGTGTGTAGGAAATTGATTCAGAAGTTACGTGTGAAGAATTTGGCAAAGTAAATGATGACAATCAAACTCAAATTTTGATGGCATGAAAAGTAGAAGAGTACGCTAGTTCACACCTCCTACACCCAATAATTTTTGACAACCTTCTGATATTAGATTTTTTGTACCATTCTAATCTAAAAAGAATTCATCCTTTCTTGAGTATGTGCAAGATCACGTTGGGCCAAATAGGCCCTTAAGTGGCAATGAAAATAAAAAAAACAGAGTTAGGCAACATGACATAAAAAATTGAATAAGTTACCAACATTATTTCAAAAATATGTAACAAGACAATTTGTAGAAAATTTAATGTATTTTCTAAGATACTATTTTTTGAAAAAAATAAATCTATTTGATGAAAATTTAAAACTTCAATGTAGTAGTACTAAAATTTTAGGAAAAAGACAAGAAGCAAGGTGTTTGTCTGACCTTTGTAACAATCAAATCGTAATATTTTTTTATAATAAAATAGATATAAGTAGAAGACTCATGTCCAGATGTGACATATTTTTTTGTTTTTTTGAAATAAATAATTCATTATGATTTATTTACTACAACATTTAAAAAATATAAAAACTCGTATGTCTGACCACCATAACTTGGTAAAAAATTTATGAAATTCAAATTTTCTTTTGTTTAATCCTATAGTACCCAAAGCATAGAATGTGACACATTTTTTAGATTCAAAAACTGTGATGTCATTTAAAAGTTATAGATATTTTTCAATCAGCCTATCAATCAAGACTTTAGTCAGAATATTGCCTCTTTTTGGCCCCTCATGATCCTGCACATACTCGCCCACCAAGAAACAAAGCAAGGAGAAGAAATACATATCTTCTAAAGAGAGGCTATTCACAAGACAAATGTCATTTAAAATAAGGAATAGATCCTAATCAAGGAAAAATTATGTGCATGCATGAAGGATAACCCTATGCAAGAAAGGACATCACATTATGAATAATGCAATCCATTAAAGGAGATGGTGAAAAGATAAGAGATCTAATAAATATAAAATAGGAGAATGTTGCTACCCCAAGATGTTTGAAGTTGAAAAAAAACCACCTCTAATGACAAAGAGATCTCATGTAACTTAACTACTTATGTCATAGGCTGAGGAGAAACTTGAGGGTGAAAGGAGTGCTAAGGCACTGCCTTTTCAACTAGAAAGAGAGCAAGATCTATTGAAAGCTATATACGAGGATGATCATAATATTCTTGAACAAATTCCTTAAATGATTTAAACTTCTGAAGAGAATGAGAACCACCATAATAAAAATAAAATATCCATTTCTTTCTTTATATTTATTGTTAAACTTCACAAAAGGAAAACCAACATTCTTGTATACTTCAATTCCCAAAAGATTCTAGTTGCTAATCTTTCTTGATCATCAATAGATGTAGGTTTATTCTTTTGAGATTGAGGACAACTGTCATTATTAGAATAAGATGGATTGTCATTACTTATTCTAACTTTTGCACTATTGATAAGTTCTTTTAATGAATTTTGAAAATTAGGATAATCATTGGCATGGTGATGATGAGTTAGATGAAATGAACAAAAAGGATTTTTTGAAGAAGTAGCACTTTTGTGGGCACGAATGGCTTGTTGTCTTGAAAGATCATTTTTGAAATCTTGAATCTGAAGGAGGTCATCCATAGGAAATTTACAATCATTTCGTAGGCCTTTAGTTGTAACTTTTGTAGGGGGATTTATAGGGACTCAAAACTCCTTGTTCAAATTTTCCAAGTCCTTGTCCTCTAAAACCTTGTTTTGATATTATGTTAAAGCCACTGTTATAAGAATATTTAATTTAGAAGGTGGGGGAACATTGTAATAAATTTATTTAAAGTTTGCAGTGTAAGAATGTTTAGAAGTAATGAGAGGATTAGTAGATGAAGGAATATCTTGTAGAGGAGGATTTTCCTTTCTTTCATCATGCATGTCCTCTTTAGTAGATTGGGAAGGAAGATGCTTATCATCTAAGGCCTCATCTTTACTTAATTCTGTGTGGGGAGAGAGATCATGAATGAAATGCATGACATCATCTTCTCTACAAATGTTTTGATATTTAAGATAGGCTCTAGGAGAATAAGGAGGATCTGAAGAGATGAAAACACCAATATTTTGATCTTGCCCCTCTTACACAAGGGTATGTGTAAGAGAAGAATATGGGGCCATGTTTCTCTTCAATGATTTCTCTCCATTAGAGAGATCATTGATAGGAGTATTAGCTATTTCTTCATTCACATTAGATACCCTAGGAGAGGTACAAGTATTGGGTTTCTCATTGTCATCTCTAGGATTAGGATCTACAAAATCTTTTAGGTGATCTATGTATGAAATGTATTTGCCCAAAAACATCACCATAACACAACACATATGATAAATGCAAGATTTGAGATCTAATTGATGAAAATAAATCAACCTGGAAACCCTAAAAATGAGATAAAGTGCTATGAATGAAAGAAGTAACATGAAATGAAAGAAGTCATTATCCAACACATGATTATAATAAATGTACCTAAAAAGAAATGTAATCATATGTGAAATAGCTAAAAAACCCAATCCATTAATTGCAATGATGAATATTTGAATTTAAATCCAAACAAATGAATAAATTGGGGTTTTATAAATAAAACCTCTTAAGTTATTTGAATTGATGAGATTCACAAATTTGATATATTTTTTTTTATTATTTAAGTTTTGAAAAAAGTGAAATGAAATTTAAAAATTAGAATTTGAATGCAATTTTTTTTTTGAAAATTTATGCATTGTCTTAGGAAATTTAAATTTATAATTAGGGCTTTTGAAAATAACCTCTAAAAATTAAATTTGAAATTTGGTCCAAGATTGAAATTTTGAATTTGAATTGAAATTAGCAACCAAATTTGAAGATGGAAATTCAAAATTTAAACAACCCACAAGCTCAATTATTATTTTTTAAATTAGGGATTTTGAAATTAACTACTTAATTTTAAAATGTAATTGTGAATTTAAATTTTGGAATTGAAGTACTCAAATTTCAAATAATCAACCGAAATTAAGCAATTCAGAAGCTCAATTTTGAATTTTAAAAATTAGGGTTTAGTGAAACTAACCTCTACATTTTTAAAATTTACAAGGAAATCAAACTTCTAGATGAAAAATTGAATTTTAAATTACATACACTCAGATATATATAAAAAAAAAAGAATTAATGGTGTAAGGAGTTGGGTTCACCAATATGTAAAGGGGAAAATTTGATTTGGCAATTTGCAACATAAAAGGAAAAATCACCAAATCAATTTTCACTTTGGGGGGGATTTCCTTTACATTCAAAAAAGGGGAGGAATCCACTAGATTCAATCACAAATCAGATAAGGATTGAATACTAAGTAGATTGGTTGATTATGATGTGTTTTCCCCCTCTTTTAAGTTGAAAGGTGATTTAGGGTAAAGTGTTGAAATTGAAGATAAAACTGAGAAAATACTGAGCTACAAGTTCAGGATCTTATCGTGCACCTAGATTTGTCTATAATAAGTTGATTTGGATATGCCGTATAAAAATGCCCCAAAAAAGAAGGGACCATGATGCTGCCTCTTGGTCCTTTGAATTTTTTGCACATCGAAAAGGGTTTGTCTGTCTTTATTTCTTAAGCATATTTCTAGAAGTATAGTTGTGCACCTGTTTCCTACACACATTAAGAAAGAGGAAAAAGGTTGGGAATAGGGATTTACCTAGAAGTCAAACCCTAGTTAAGGAATCAATCCTGAATGAAATATTGCAAAGGATTGAAATAAATGATGGAAAGGTATACCTTCAGATCTACAATGAATGATAATGATTATTTGCTTCTTGAATATAATCAAATATGTTGTATAAAATGGCATGAACATGACAATACCCTAATCACACACACATTCTTGCAAATGAATGATGTAAAGTTGCTCCACAATGAATAAATGAAGATTATGCAACCTTGAAGACCTATGGAGATGCTTGATGATGAATTCTTCAATGCTTGAAAGTTTGATTTTTTCAATGTAGTCTCCTTGTCTTATCCCTATTATTCTTGTATATTCAAATGAGAGGGGAAGACATCCCTATATACTTGCTTGTCATCAAACATAAATTTTTTTTTGACATAGGTTGACATGGAGCAAGATTTCTTGCCCAAAATTTAGATGGGGATAAGGGTCCAAATTAGGCCCCAATTAGGGAGGACCATTGTTTGGCATCATGGTCTCACTGAGGACCAAGGTGTCATGCCCTAGTCCTACCCCAAATTGGGCCAGGGTTAAGGCAGCCCAACAAGCTACAGGATGAAAGTATGATGTTTATTGCATGGTGGAGGCATAAATAGGTCTAGATCAAGCATGAGGATGAGAACAAAGTTGAGGGGCCCAAATGCGGTCAAAATTGCAAAGGGTACAATTTTAGGATGGTACAATAAGATAGGTTTTCTTTTGTGCTAATAAAAATTTGTAATGAGAATGGACCACACTAGGATGCCAATTTATTAGTTTTTTTAAGATGTGTATCACCACTTAGAATTTTTTGTTTCCTTTTCAACTATGGGATATGTGCAGGATCATGGCAAGCCAAACAAGCCCTTACGTGCAATGAAAATCAGAAAAAACAAAGTTAGGAAACTTGACGTAAAAAGTTGAGTAAGTTACGAACATTATTTCAAAAATATGTAAGAATACAATATGAAGAAAATTGAATGTATTTTATAAGATACTAGTTGTTTTCTAAAAAAAAAAATTCTATTTGACAAAAAAATGAAATTTCAATGCAGTAGTACTAAAATTTCAAGAAAAAGATAAGTAGGTGTTTGTCTGACCATCCTAACAACAATCAAATCATGATATTATTTTATAAGATTTTATATATGTGTAGAAGACTCATGTATGGATGTGAAACATACTTTTTTGCATTTTTTTCAAATAAATAATTAATTGTAATTTTTTTACTACAACGTTTTTAAAATATAAAAACTCGTATGTCCGGCCACCATAACTTGGTCAAAACTTTGTGAAATTCAATTTTTTTTATCCTATAGTATAAAAAGCATAGAATGTGACACATGTTTTGGATTCAAGAAATATGATACCATATGAAAGTTAAAGATATTTTTCAATCATCTTATCAATAAGCACTTTAGTCAGAATATCACCACTTTTTGGCCACTCATGATTTTGCACATACCCTATGATGCCACACTCCTAATAAAATATGTTATACAAAATCTAAAACTATTTAGTGTAATGAGATTTATTAAAGATGAAATATAAAGGAGAGGTTGGTATAATTGGGTGAATTGGATGGTAAGAGACTAAGTAAGGTAGTCATTGTGTAGCTAGAGAAACTAATAGTATTCTTGTATATGTAACATAATTAGAAGAACCTATTGAGATCATAGAATCAATATCACTTATGACAACAGGTTGCTACTCAATATTAATGAACATGTTCATCTTTTATGATAAGCCATCCTATAATGGGCACATAGAAAAACTTTTAAGTTATATGCAATAACATCTTACTGTAACATAAGAATTCACATAAAATATCACAAGAAATTTTACTGGTACATAATTTTGAGATGTTTTCTAAGGAATAGTCTTAATCACTTTTTAGATCATCCATGGGTAAAGCTTGCATGTCTCAAGGATAAAAATAGGTTTCAATAAAGGATGATTGAGGTAGGAAAAATTCACGCCACTCTTATTAGGTTGAAAAATTGAAAGTGAGGCTTTGTGTATGCCAATGATAAAATCCCAGTAAGGCACAAATGTTGGGAGTATAATAACAAACCCCATGACAAATTCCACAAGATAAGGAAACCATATGTCAACTACAAAACATAGAGCTAATTTGTAACACATGATGAATAAGTGTCCCAATGAAGAGTGAAAAACAACTATACATAACCATCAATATATATGTAGCACATACATTCTCTAATGGATAGAGATAAAATGCAATAGAATATATATAATAAGGAAAAAGATTAATAGACAGATGCAATAGAATATATAATATGTGAGAGAGAACATAGAATAGAAGAGTATGAATGAGATATTGAAAATGTGATATCTAATGTTAATGATTGTGTTCGTTGTCATTGATATCAACATAATTGTTGTCATTAATGTCAGAACATGATTTTAGTGTTGGTGATCTGGAAGATGTGTTCCCAGAATCCTTGGTACTCCAAAAAATGTGTTCTATTTGGAATTCAATGTGGAATGGTTCAGTTGATGATGATCTGGAATTTGATACAGTGTTGATCAAATGTATTCATGTGTATGTTGATTCTATTCCTATCTTTGTTACTTTGGATAGTGTTTTTTGGGTCTGGATTGGGTCATAAATTCGAGGAGGAGCGACATTGGTGCAACATGTGAATCATATTTTGGTTTCGGAATTTGTGATGAATTAAACATGTTGATTTGACTGATGATGTATTTTGTGGTTTATTCCACTTCTCATTCCTTCCCACGACTGGAATTATTAGTGTTGATCTATTTTAGATCCCTGTCTTGGCTGACTTCGAAGATTATGTTTCCCAGAAGATAGTATATATATGACGATGATTTGATGGTGTTAGCATGGAAAAAGTATGGCATTGTTATTGAAGATATGAAGGATTGAAAAGGAAGGATTTGATTATTGTTGATGTGTGAAGCATCTTGATATTGAGGCACCAAAAGTAGTTTGGTTTTGCAGTGTGTGTTACAGTGGTGGATTACCTTTCTTTCTATAAAGGGGAAATTCGATTTGGCAATTTGCAAATTGGAAGGACAAATCACCAAATCAATTTTGTCTTTTAGGAGGGAGATTCGTTTACATTCAAAACAAGGGAGGAAGCCACTAAATTCAATCACAAATCAGCTAAAGAGTGAATGCTAAATGGATTGACTAATTATAATGTGTTTTTCCCTCTTTTGTAAGTTGAAATATTGATTTGGGGTAAAGTGTTGAAAATGAAGACAAAACTGAGAAAATATTGAGCTACATGTTCATGATTTTGTCATGCACTTAGATTTGAGTAGAATAAGTTGATTTAGACCTTCCCTACAAAAATGCCCCAAAAAAGTAGGGACGAAGGCATTGCCTCTTGGTCCAAATTTTCTGTACTTCAAAAAGGGTTGTTTTGTCTCTATGTCTGAAGCTTATTTCCAGAAGCACAACTACACACCTATTTCCTGCACATAGAAAGAAAGGGAAATAGGTTGGAGATGGGGGCTTGCCTTTGGTCAAACCCTGGTTTCGGAATCAACAATGAAATTGAGATAAATTTAATTGAAATGACTAAAAGGAAAATTTTCTCCTTTTGAGGGAGATGCTGAATTATGACTAAAAAATGAAATGATTAATACCTCCTTGTGAATTTTTGCTTGCCTCCACATGGAATTTAGGGTTTCATGAAATAGGATATTGATCTTCACTTCAATGTTTGATCCTTGACTTTATTTCTTCTCCACGGCCTGAAGGAAGACTAAAAATGCCCAATTGCTCTTGAATACTTGAATTCTTGATTGTTTGATGTTGTATGTATGGTCTTTCTAATTGATGGATATTCAAATGAGAGGGGAAATCCTCTTTATATACTTTCCTGTCAGATTAATTGGCTAATTTTCCAACTTGAGTTGACACAAAGGGAAAAATCCCACTCAAATTTGAAATGGGGAAAAGAGTTTAAAGGGGCCATATTTTAGGCAGAACCAAGGCACCACTTCCTGATCCTACCCTATTTTAGGTCAAGATCAAGGTACAAAACAAGTGCAAAGTCAAAATATTGGCATTTGTGATGCATATGAGCATAATCAAGTCTTCAATCAGGCCAAGGGGTACAAACACTAAGGTGAAAACCCAAATATGGTCAAAATTGCAAAGGATGAAATTTTAGGATGCTACACTTTCTTTCTTTGATAGTGAGCCTTTTTTGGGGTAGTAAGCCCTCCTACAATGAGTATTTTGGAAATGATTTGCAGCTTGTAAAAATCACCTTAATTGGTGTTTTATTGAGAACTAACATTCTCCATGGTTTTTACCTTCTTAGGTTTTCCATGTTATATCTATTAATAAGTTCTGATTCCAATAGTTAGAATGAATCAGATGAAAACTAAGAGGGGGGGGTGAATCAAATTTCAATAAGTTAAACAATTAATGTAGATTATAAACTTTCTACCAGAGTAATATAAAAACAACACAAAGAAAGAAAAATCATGAAAGAACACAACACATATAACAACAATAAATTTGACTTGGAAAACTTGTTTGAGGGAAAAAACATAGTGGGAAACCCTACCCATAGTCAGATAATACTTCTGTAACAGTATGTGAAATGTTACAATGGGGATTGAACTTGCAATCAGGCCAACCACCTAGAGCTCACTAGTCAACACAAAAGGGAAGTCTCATTGACTTACATAAACATCATACTACAATCTGAAGGAAATGAACTATGGAAATAGAATCTCCTAATGCTTGATTATAGTTCTAGTTAAGCACAGGTGTCTACCTTGCAACACCAAACTTTCGTCAAACCCTTCGTTGAATGATATATCCTTGTTCGCACATAAACCTTTCTCTGATAATGTAGACATAACCATCCCATACAAATTATATGAATATATCACCTACATATAGATCATCAACCTTGATTAGAAAGGCTGGCTAAACCCTAAACCCATAACTCATAATTGCATAAATTACATCACACGATACCACCAGACCAATATTGTGGTTTACATTTCATAGAATGGACCTAATTAAAATTACCAAACAATTTTATCCACCTAAAATTGTGCCAAGGAAAAATGCAACACTTTACTCCAACCAATAGAAACCCTGAGTGTCAATAATACATAATAACCAATCGGACCCAAATAGGATCACCAAATCAATATGCCATCCAATGCAAAACCAATGGACAATTAGGACACAATCAAGAACACCTTCAACACATTAGGAACCATTTTTTGAATTTGGATCAAACCCACTTAACCATTTCATCAAATATCACTAACTGGTACTGTCAACCGGGACCAAGAATATCAATTGGCAAACCAAAACATAAATGATAGCTTCTAGAGAACCAAATAATGAGCCAACTGAATATGACAAGAATATAATCATCCTGAACAACCATCCAAAACTGAATCCAACAATCTGATCATAGCAGATTAGAATCCTTGAAAACATCAGCCAAAACCAAGTCAAACTGAAACAAGTCCAATCGGAGCACAGTGTTGACATCAATGACAACAAATTATTAAATCCTGCATAATACCATCAATATCTTGTGTCCATGGTGTGATGTGTTATGTGTATATATTTTCATGCTATATATGGGCCTTAATTAATTCTATTGTTGATTCCAAATTGTGTAAATGAATTGAAGAAATTTTATCTAAGTTGTCAACTGATTCACCCCCCTCCCCTCTTAATTACTTGGATATTCAACAATTGGTATCAGAGCTTCTTGTAGAAGAGATTAACCTATTGACGTAGATCCTGATTTGCTCGCACATAAACTAAATATTCCTATCTTTGAAGGATCCTAGGTTTTGGAAAGTGAAGATGAGATTTTACTTTATCTCCTTGGGTTACAACACTTGAAAGCTATGGAAACTAAGTATGCTCAACTGGAAAATGGTCTTACTACTCCAAATGAGATCCAAAATTATAAAGAAAATGGAATGGAAACGTAGTTATCTTTAGTGCTTTATCAAAGACTGAATTGACAAAGGTTATTTCATTGAATACTACTTATAAAATTCATGAAACATTGAGAGATATCTTTGAAGGGAATGATAGAGTAAAACTATCAAAGAAGCTAACAACAAAGCGCAAATATGAAAAATTGATAATGAAAAAAGGAGAAGATATAACAAGTTATTTTCAAAAGGTTGATAATGCAGTAAATGAAATTAGAGAACTTGGTGACACCTTGGCAGATGGAGATATAATTGAGAATATTTCGATGTATGTACAAAAACGCTACAGTGACAAGATCTGTACTATTGAAGAAACCGGTGATCCAAAGAAGTTTACTAGTGAGTAGCTTTATGGTACTCTATTAGCATTTTAGATAAGGAAGTTTGAAAAAGACAAAGCCAAATCTGATTTTGCATTTAAAGCCTCTGAGGAAGATCTAGAAGATGAAATTTCAGATGATATGGAAGAAAACTTTGTAAGGAAGCTGAAGAAAGGAACTGACAAATACAAAGTTATGTTACGTCTTAAATTCTTTAGATGTAGAAAGATTGGTCATATTGCTACTAGGTGTCCGGAAAAAGGTTCAAGACAAAAATCTAGAGAAGGTAAAGGAAATTTTAATAAGAGAGCCTATTATGACAAAGATGATGCTGGTATTTCAGATGATGAATTAGATTATGAGGATGGTGATTGTTTGTTTTTGGTAGAAAGAGATGTACCTAAATTTGATATTCTTAAAATTGTTGCTACTTATTTACATGTTAGAAGAGATAAAAATGAATGGTTGATTGATAATGGATGTTCAAATCATATGACTGGTGATATAAGTAAATTTGTAAACTTGAAAAGTATGATGGAGATTTTGTTCAATTTGGAGATGATCAGACAAAATGGATTGTGGGAATTGGTTCTATTTATTTTGAGGGAAAGGATAATACTAAAAATGTTTACTAGGTGAAGGGTTTGCATCATAATATTTTGAGTGTTGGATAGATGTGTGAAAATGGTTATAATGTTGTTTTTCAGGATGATGGTTGTGAGATCCAGAATGGATATGAAATTGTGATTGCACTAGGGAAAAGGACTGGTGGAAACATGTATCTGCTAGAAGGAGCTACACAATATATTTTGCTATATCAAATAAAAGATAGTTGGCTCTCACATCAGAGAACGTTTCATATCAACTTTGACAACTTGGTGAAGATAAGTTCAACAAGTGTAGTGAGAGATTTTCCTAGGCTGACCAAACTGGATAACAACATTTGTAGAGAATGTCAAGTAGGAAATCAGATGAAAGGAAATTACAGAGGAAAGGAGTATTCATCCACTGAATTATTTTATTTAATGCACATAGACCTATACAATCCTACTAGAACAACAAGTATACAAGGTGAGAAGTATTTCAATTTATTGATTGATGATTATTCTAGAATGTCATGGGATCCAATTTTAAGAGATAAGTCAAAAGCATTAGAAAAATTCAAGATATTCAAAGCTAAATTAGAAAATGAAGTTGAAGAAAGATTAAGTGTTTTAGGTCTAATAGAGGAGGATAATTTACTTTCGATGAGTTCAACAATGTTTTCGAGAAATATGGTATAAAAATACAATTGTCTACCCCTAGGACACCATAGAAAAATGGTGTAGTGGAAAGGATGAATTGAACTATTCAAGAGGCCACTAGAACAATGATTAAAGGAGCAGAAGTATCAGAAGTCTATTGGAGAGAAGATATTCACACTATAGTCTACACTCTTAAAAAAATTCTATATCAGAAAAGACATGAAAAGACATCATAAGAGCTATGGCATGGTAGAGCTCTGATAGTGAAACATTTCAAGGAATTTTGAAGCAAGTTCTATATTTGGATAGATGAAGATAATATTGAAAATTTTGAAGCATATGTCTAGGATATTCTACAAGGAATAAGGGATACTATTGTTACAATAAAAGACTGGAGAAGATTGTTCAAACTAAAAACATGAAAGTTGATGAATAAATTGCTAAAGTGTTTGATAAATTGGTAGGATATGAGCCTGATGAATCAGATGACAAAAAAAGGGAAGAGAAAAACAAAGAAGAATAAAAGGAAACTCAGGAAGCTTAGATATCTATATCTAAAACCCAAAGATATGTTCAGAAAAATCATTCAACGGACTAGATTATTGGAGATAAGAACAAAGGAATCATCACAAGAAGCAAAGCAACTCAATAACAAGTTTTGTTATGTCTACTCTCAGAAACTAAAGTAAAGACAATAGAAGAAGCAAGTAATGATCAAAATTGGATAAAAGTAATGGAAGAAGAGTTGGATCATATTGAGAAGAATTTGACATGGGAATTAGTTCACAGGCCGAAAAATAAGAATGTGATTGGAACAAAATGGGTATTCTAAAACAAGCTAGATGAAGATGGAAAAGTTACTAGAAATAAAGCAAGGATTATTTGGAAAGGTTATATACATTGTTGAAATCATTGTCTTTGAAGAGAAATATGCTTCAATTGCTTGGATGGAGGCAATCAGGATGTTTCTTTTTTTGCATCTTTTAAGGATCTCAAGGTATATCACTTGGATGTGAAATCAACATTTTTGAATGGAGAGTTGAAAGATGAAGTTTACATTGAACAAACGGTAGGATTTAAGTTGAAAGATAATCTAAACATTATTTGCAGATTAAAGAAGGTCCTGTATGGATTGAAATAAGCTCCTAAATATTTGTATGGAAGGCTAGAAAAGTATTTGATGTCAATCAATATTTTCAAAAGGGTTCAGCTGACAACAATTTATATTTCAAAACTGATACATGTAAAATTTTAATTGTTGTAGTTTATGTTGATGACATAATATTTGGAGGGAATGAAGGCATGTGCAGAAAATTTTCTAATGAGATGTAGAAGGAATTTGAGATGTCCATTATTGGTGAGTTAAATTTCTTTCTCAATTTGCATGCAAATCAGAATGACAAAGGAATTTTCCTTTCTCAGTTTAATTACATAAGGAATTGTTGAAAAAAGTTTGGATTGGATAACTCTAAATTGGTGTGTACACCTATGACCACAAGATGCAACTTGATAAAAGATGATAAGTTCTCTAAGGAAGATGCAAGTTAGTATAGGCCAATGATTGGAGGATTGTTATATTTGACTGCTACTAGACCAAAAATCATTTATGGAGTTTGTTTGGCACCTATATTTTAGCAAGAATTGAAGGAATCACATGTTGTAGTGGTAAAAAGAAATTTTAGATATCTAAAAGGAACATATGAGTTTGGTTTGTGGTATTCCAGAAATTCAGATTTTGCTTTGACAACTTATACTGATGCAGATTAGGCCAAAAGTGTTGATGATAGAAAAAGTACAAGTGGTGGAGCATTCTTTCTTGTTTCTCCTTTGGCTTCTTGGTCAATTAAGAATCAAGATTGTGTCTCTTTACCTATAGCTAAAGTAGGATACATTGTATCTTATTCATGTTGCACACAAATTCTATGGATGAAATAGACTTTAGAGGATATTGGTGTAATATTCAATAAACCCATCTCAATTATGTGTGATAACACTAGTGCACTAAACGTTTCTAAGAATTTGGTACAACATTCCAGAACAAAGAATATATCAATTCGGTATCACTTCTTGGGGGAAAAGGTGTTTGATAATATAGTGAAGATTGAGTATGTACCTACAAAAGAGCAAATTGCATATATCTTGATGAAGACATAGTGCAAATATATTTTTGACTATCTCTAGTGGAAGTTAGAGGTATTACCCCTTCATATCTTGAACTGGTGTACATTTAGATGTGCATTGGTCTAGTGAACTACTTGTATATCATTATCTGGATTTATGCTTGGGTGCTACCGCTTAGGGGGAATTATGCCCATCTTTGTCATTGTTGTCAAAGGGGGAGAGATGTGTAGAGATGCAAAGATGAGATGAAGATCTGATGTTGTAGAGAGTTATGTGTTTGTTGTTATGTATTTCTTGTTGATGGATGTTACCATCAATGACAAAGGGGGAGATCATTGCAAATATGATATATAATGTTGAAGATTATGTTGGTTGTCATTTATGTCAACATAATGGTTGTCATTAATGTCACCACATAGTTTTGGTGTTGGTGATTTGGAAAATGTGTTCTCAAAATCCAAGGTGCTCTAGAAGATTTGCTCTAGTTGGAATTCAACATGTATTGGTTGAGTTGATGATGATTCATATTTTGGCATAGTGTTTATCAAGTGTATTCATGTGTATCCTCATTCCATTTCTATCTTTGTTGTTTTGGATAGTACTTTTTAGGTCCGAACTGAGTTCAGAATTTGAGGAGGAGTAGCGACATTGGTTTAGTTTGTGATTCATGTTTTGGGTCCGAAATTTGTAATGGATGTAATGTGTTGATCTAACTGGTGACGAATGTTGTGGTGTGGTCCACTTCTCATTCCTTCCCACCACAACAATGTTTAGTGTTGACCTATTTTAGATCCCTATCTTGACTGACTTAGAAGATTATGTTTCTCGAAAGACAGTACGTATACGAGTATGATCTGATGGCATTATCATGGAAAAAGTGTGGCATTTTTATTGAAGATATGTGGGATTGAAAAGGAAGGATCTGATTATTGATGATGTGTGAAGTGTGTTGGTGTTGATCCAGTGGAAGCAGTCTGATTTTGCAGTGTGTGTTACAATGGTGGATTCCCTCTCTCTCTCTCTCTCTCTCTCTCTCTCTCTCTCTCTCTCTCTCTCTCTCTCTCTTTCTTTCTTTCCTTCTTCCTTTCTTTCTTCGATAGTGAGCCTTCTTTTGGGAAGTGAACCCTCTTGTAGTGAGCATTCTAGTAGTGAGCCACCCTTTTTAAAAATCACATTAACCAGTGTTATATTGAGAATTAACTTTCTCCTCGACGCGGTTTTTCCCTTCTTGGGTTTTCCACATCATATCCAGTGTTCATTATGTAATGTGTTGTGTATATATGTTTTCATGCTATATCTACCTTAATTAATTCTATTGGTTATTTTGGATTGTGTAAATGAATTGAAGAAATTATTGAAGTTGTCAACTGATTCATCTCCCCCCCTCTCAATTTCCCTGATATTCAACATGAGAGGTATGAGATATGGTATATAAGAGATGAATATTGTGTAAGTAATAAAAATATAATAAGAGGAATAAAAATGAATTGAGAGGTTTATTTTTTATATTGTAAGTTGATATGTTGAGTATTTAGTGTTTTATAATACATGATATATATGTGTGTGTTGAATTTGTAACTGTATACTTGGGTTTATTTATTCTATATTCTATTGCACTAATTTAAAATCCACTACAGACATTCTAATCATTTTCTCATCCTTTATATTGGAGTATAAATACAACATAAAAGAGCATAAGCTTAGAATTACAATCTATGCCCCCTATTGTTAGCACTAGGTGAAACCCCTTGGCTAATAGAATTAACAATGATAAAGAAGATTGAACACAATATTCACATGCATTTAGATCGCTAATGTGTTACTAGTGTAAATTTTATTTCTTTATTTCTTTTCAAAATATGTGTTTTAAATATCCATTTTTATCCCTCATATGAGAACATGTACACACTAAATTCCCTCAAATAGCTTGTACATAACAACATGCCACATGAAACATCTAGTAGGTTACCTCATAATGGTTAGTACAACTAGTTTAGAAAGTTTTTATTTGATGTTCTTAGAATTTGGTAATCATTCTTGTAGTTAGTACTATCTGTAGACACCCAAAATTGTCATGTCTAATTAAATAAATATTTTATTTATTTAATTATCTAAGCTTAATTCTTCTATTAATTAAATAAATCTTTATTTATTTAATTAATTCATTTATCCTCTTCTAGCCTTATTTCTCATTTAAATAAATACATTTATTTATTTAAATTATCTTTTTCCTAAATTAAATAAATATCTTATTTATTTAATTATCCCATTTCTTCTATTAATTAAATAAATCTTTATTTATTTAATTAATTCATTAAACTTTTCTACCCATGACACATGTCATTCATCTCTTAATTCCTACACTACCTACCCCTTTCATTATTTTATTATTTCTTTTACCTACCCTCTAATCATAGCCGACCTCCTTTTACACCTCTCAATCTTATCCCTCCATTTCATATAGTGTCTTCTATATGAGGAGATACTTCCTTCATTATCAAACCCTAATCATCCTAATGAGCTAATGAATCAATTTATGCAATTGACTACACTACGATCCTACTTGCAACCACATTCTGTTCTTTGTTGAGCTCTTGTGCATATAAAATCTGAGAGCAAATATATCAAGCAAGATCAATGGAGATAGGAAGAATGGAGATCAAAACCCTATTGGACATGTGATGATCTGACGTTTTTGACAATATTTTTGACATTTCTGCATCTGCGCACTTTCAGATTGTGTTTTTGTTTTTCTGGCGCATCTACGACATCTGGAATCGCGTCTGTATTACTGGCAATATTTTATTTTGCAGGTTCCAAGAAAGCGCGTCTATGTTGTAAAGGCGCATCTGTGATGTTTTTAACCGCGTCTGTGCCCAGGAAGCGCATATGTGTTATTTAGTCACGTCTGTGCACCACAGAACCGCGTCTGTGTCACAAAGGCGCGTCTGTGTAGAGGGTAACCACGTTTGTGTTCACCAGTTTTGAATTTTGGATTTTCATTGATTCATTTTTTTGGATTTTGCATTTAGGGTTTCAGATCTGGTTTATTTTGAGCTAACATTTTTAGATCTAGCTAACACAATTGGTGCAGCTTGTCTTGAAAGCAAAATCGTTTGGTCGAAGGCCCCTATTTTCACAAAGTCTTTTGGGTTTAAAATTTACCTAACTTGTGTGCTTGCAGAAAGGGGTAATCATTTGAAACAATCCAAACTACTAACAAATCTTTGTTGTAGGACCTTGGCAAGGATTTTTAGATTTTTTTGTGTGCCTTGTTTTCATAGACTAGCAAACACTTCAATTGGTGCACTAAAATTGAATCATTGTCTTTTGTGTCTTGAGCAATAGGCTCTTTTTGTTTAATCTTTAGAGGGCCTGTCTTCCCGTGTGGTCATTAGGACTACTAGTGAGAAGAGAACGACCCAAGTGGTAGCAAAAGAAAAGCCATCTTCTTCCAAACCACTATAAATAACTGTATTCATGGTGATAACTATGAATAACGTGTGCTGATTAGTTCATACTGACACTATGTCTCCCCATAAACCCGTTTGATCAAATTTATTTGATCAGTTGTAGGGCGTAACCCCTATCGGCTGGGAGCCTTCTATATTTACAGAGCTGAAAGTGCCACATGTATGGCCACACGAGAAGATGCCCTTACTAGCACCTTTTTGTTTTAGAAGCCCAAATCCTTCTAGTTGTTGGGGCAGGAGGTCGGACCTCTGGTAGCGGCCCACACACATACAGTTCTTAGTAGAGATACAAAGTTTGCCACGGGGAGTTTTCATGGGGACTGATGCTTGGCTGACCCGAGAAGTGAGTGCCAAGGGTGGAGCCAGTGAGGTCAAGCATCTAAGTATCCACTCTGAATAGCGTAGCCTTGGGGGTAAAACCCCATGTGGGATCAACAACTATTGTCTTGGCCAGCCATAAGAATTGTGCTTGACTTATGTTAAACATTCAAAACATTCAAGACCAAACAACAAAAACATTGTGTCTTTTGTGTCTTCAAGTGTATGCAAAACATTTTTACATCAAACAACACACTTTCTTGGAGTCATTTTGGAGTTTAGAAACTTGCAAACTTTGAGTCCTCATCAACACTGTGTCCTCTTGTCACGAAAAATAGTCAAATAGTCAGATTTGGTCACAACAAAACAACTTCACAGATTGGAAAAATTGCACAAAATTTGCAGAAACGCGTCTATGTTGGGCATAATAGCGTCTGTGTTGTCTAGTCGCATCTATGAAGGGCAGAATCGCGTTTGTGTCCAAACAACAAACATTACATTTGGCAAAAAAATATCAGAGGCACATCTATGTTAAATAGAGTAGCATTTGTGTCAGGAAACCGCGTCTGTGAAGTATACAGGCACGTCTGTGTCCAGAATTGAAAATTTTTTACAGTCCAGCAAACAAACACAATCAGTTTTGGAATTCTTGAGCTTCCTAGGTCATTTCTCCAGGGTTTCATTTAGCATTCAACCTGTCCTTGGGTCTCACAAAGTCCATCATTGCTTTACATCTCACTTTACATTCACAATTGTCTAAAATTGAGTCAAAAGGTCACTTGCTTGTCCTCATCATACTTTGTCAACACACCACATACAAAAACACTTTGCTAAGTGGTCCCTCATCAAGGTTTCTTACCTTTGGGTCTCATTTGGTCTTACTTAGAGTCAAGGTCAACTTACCTCATCAAGAGAAACTATCCTCTCTTTGGAAGCCACACCTACTCTACTACATACATACTTGGTCATACACTTTGGACATTGCAAGTACACTTCAGATTCATTTACATTCCATCCAACTCTTAGTCTTCCATACTCTTTCCATTTTCATCTAGTCTCACACATTTTGGTCAATACCTAGTTCATGGTTGAAACCCGTCTTCAAAAATCTAGGAGAGAAACTAAAGAGGCTCAAGAGTCCGCAAACATGAGTTCTTATGAGTATGACAATGATATCTTTTTCAATTTTGATCATACTACATTACCTGACATGGATGCCTATAGAAATATTCCAAATGTTGAGAACATGGACACTATAAACAACAATGCGACACAAAATGACAATGTGGGAAACTTTTCAGTACATTCAACAAATGTGGAAGAATCCATTATGAATCCCCATTTCAATCGACTGGTTGAGGAAATAATGAGGAGGGATAGACAATACTTCTTACAAATGATGGCACAAAAGTGGAGCCAAGATACCTCATGATTTTGACATGTCTCAAATAATGGAACATAGACCTTTGCAACAACCTCACTCCAACATGGATCAAAGGAGACCTAGTAGTGGAGGAAATAGAGGACCACACATGGTACCTGAATCATCATCAGCTTTGCTTCAAAAACCAGAGGTCCCACATACACATGGTCAAGCATATGTAGACCATTATGGAAATCTTATGCAGATAGATATGCTCAATCACATACTAATGCTAAGGAACAACCACCAAAGTAATTGGATATTCAAAGGCATGCTCAAAATTTGGACACAAGGAAACCTCATGTCAAATTTGGGGGCAACACAATAGAACATGACATGCCTATAGAGTATGGTATACATGCACAAAATAGATATGGTGTTCCTCAACATGAATCTATACCAAGTGGTTCATATGCACAACATCACTATAGACCTCCTCCATATGAACATGTGTATGATCAATATCATCCATATATGCAACATGCTCCTCCTCCAATGGGTACCTCAAACATAGGATATGGTCCAAGAAGTCGATCTCCACCTAAGAGCAGTTTGGAACAACAAATCAGGGACTTACAAAAGAAAATGGAGGACATAAATACACCAAAGCCAACATACACAATGAGAGACATATGTCCTTATCCATTTGACAAGAGCATTCCAATGCCTCCATTTCCTACACATTTTGTGACGCCTAAATTTGATAAGTATAGAGGAAAAGGGGATCCTAAGGCACACATAAGACAGTTTTTCATAGCTTGCATTGAGGTAGCAGCAGAAGAGACATATTTGATGAGATTATTCCCACAGAGCCTAGGCGATCAAGCTATGGAATGGTTCTCCCAACTTCCACCTGGTATTAAGTCATGGGGTGATCTAGAAGAGGCATTTATTCAACACTTCTCCTACAACATAGAGACAGACATATCAATCACTACTTTGTGCAACACCAAGAAAAAAGAGGGAGAATCGTTTGCATCATTTTTACAAAGATGGAGAAATCTAGCCAGCAGATGCTCTTGTGAAATTCCACGAAAACAAATGGTAGAGATGTTCACACAAAATGTTAACAAAGACATTGGCTATGATCTAAGAAAAGCTTGTTTGCCCACCTTCAAGGACGTTATTGAAAAAGGTTTAGCAACGGAAAAGGTCCTAATTGAACAAGGAGTCATCAAGATATTCAAGGACAACAAAGATGACTTTAAAGGAAAAGACAAGCCAAGATTTTGGAATAAAAACAAGAATACAGTCAATGATGGTGTTGTTGATGCCAACACAGTGCGACCCAAATTCATCTTTTCGGGATCAAGTTCTACAAACAATCAAGTAAATACTCAAACAACTTCTAGATCACGAAGGAAGTATACTCCATTGGGAGAACCACTTGAGTCAGTTTTCAAGAAGCTAGTGGCAAACAAAGTAATTACAGTTCCAGATTTTCCTCCATATGAACCAAAGGTTAAACCAAATTGGTGGAACGATGATGAGTATTGTGAATTTCATAAGAGCAAGGGTCATAAGACAGGAAATTGCCATCGACTGAAGAACATCATACAAGATCTCATTGATAGAGGTGACATTGAGATTGAGGGACATTCGTCTAATCAAGAACATGAGATGTTTAAGGAACCATTCCCAAAACATGACAAGGGAAAAGCTAAAGCCACAAATGACCAAACCAACTATACCAGAGCATCCTATAACTATGATTCAACCATCAATCACATCTCGATGGACAATTACGTCTCTACCATTATCATCAAGGACAAAGCGTCTGAGAATTCTACCCAGAGACCCAAGATTGTCTTAAAAGGTGTTGGATCTTGTTCGGAGCCTACCTCTGAATGTCATGTTACAACCTGCTGAAGTAAATTCACTTTGCAAGGTGCTCCAACTAAAAACACTGCTTCTTCATCAACCAAACCTGAGTATGACCTTGTAGAACAGTTAGGGAAGACACCCGCGCTCATTTCAATCCTTGAGCTATTACGCATATCTCCCGCACATAAAGCTATTCTTGACAAAATCTTGAGAGACACTATCGTTCCTACTGATCTGAATGTGGACCAATTTCAAGCCATGGTGGGATACCTTTCCATTCCACACTCCCTTACTTTCACAGAAGCTGATGACGCCTCCGTAAGTTAGCCACATAATGCACCATTACACATTGAAGCCTTCATACACAAACATCGAATAAAAAGAGTCCTGATAGATGGAGGAGCTGGTCTAAACATTTGCACATTAAGCACTTTTACACAATTGGGATATTCTGATAAAGCTGTGAATTCTACAAATCAAATTTCCATCAAAGCATATGATGATGAAGAGCATTCATCCAAGGGCACAGTCATTTTACCTCTCAGAGTTGGGCTAGTTACAAAAGATGTCATTTGTCAGGTCCTAGACCTGGATCTCACATACAATATATTACTAGGACGTCCTTGGATTCATGAAATGAGGGCAGTCCCATCTACATATCATCAATGTATCAAGTTTCCACACAATGGAGTTGAAGTGACCGTCAAAGCGGATCCAAATCCATTCATATATTGCAACAATCTGTGACTTAGATCAGAAATAACAATTCCAGCTAATCGAGAAGCTGTTCCATCTTCAGCATATGTGGATCCAGAATCCTTGAAAGCTTCTATGTCAAAACAAATAGAGATAAAAGAAAAATTCAAGATTAAAGACAGGGGATGTGGTGAGTATATTTTTCATGTTGATCAACTCCCACTATCTCCTAACACATTCAGTCGACAAGAACAATCTATAAACAATTTACAAGGAACTGGGTGTGAACCACCTAGTGTTGTGGCTACTGAGTCTGAATGCAAATCTCCTCTAGTGGTGCAAGCAACTCTTGATATCAATAGTCCTAAGAGTGGTTCCAGCAAAGAATCTATTGAGTGTATCGCCAACCCTCTTGAGAACTCACATAGCCTTACCATATCATCTACTCATTCCATTTCCACTCCACTTCTAGACTTGGATCAACAAGAATTTCAAAATCCCTTACTCATTGGGGATCAAAAATCAAGCTTTGAAAAGAAAAACCTAAAAGTCAATAATAAAGAAAAGTCCTTTAGTCCAAATCAAAATCAAAAGCTATTAGACTCTGCAAAAATCAAGGTCAAGGATAAAAATCCAATGAGAGGAAAAGAGCAAGAGTTGATCTCCCCTAATATCAAAATAACTGGGGGCAAAAATTCTACAATTGCAAGTCAAAAAGATTACTTGTTGATCCTAAGTCTCCATCATGCTATCCTACTTTCACTTCTTTTCGCAATCATAAGCCTTCATCACCCATCCACTTGTTTCACACAGCCTTTCCCTTCTAGCAATACATCATGGACCTTTAATGGAGCTTCCTTAAGGGACTTTGTTATTAGGGATGCCCAAACTTCTTCAGGTGACACGCATATGGGCCTGTGTAGTGCACACACTAGAAATTTTACCTTAGTCCCTTCAACAAGGAAGACAGTCACTCGAGATACACATCATTCAATCAAGGAACATCACAACTACAATCATAAAGTCAAGCCTCGCACATTTGAGGTAGGGGACTTAGTTCTCAGAGGAAATCCTAAAAATCAACAAGACAGAGAGAAGAAGGGCAAGTTCGAACCAAATTGGCTTGGTCCTTACATTGTTACAGCAGCATATGGATCTGGTGCATATTAGCTCTCAACTACAGAAGGTGAACCTTTGGAGGATCCTATCAACAGCATGCACCTTCGCAGGTTCTACACATAGCTCTTCAAAGTATCCTAATTTCAAAAATACCAAAAAAAAAATCAAAAAATTTCAAAAATACAAAAAAATTATAAAACAAAAAAAATCATTACTTGGTGAAAACCTGGCAAACAGGCGCCTTGTGACACAAAAAAATTGAAAAATCATAAAAAGTAAAGAGAAATAATTTCGTCCAACGGTGAAAACCACTTCGGTGGCGCCCTGGGCAAGTACCATGGTGAAAACTGGGTCACCAGCGCCATGCGTAGAGACATTGCTCCTCCCTCCTTCTGGGTTCTCTTTCATCACTTCACTTTGCACACACTCACGACCAATTCATTCATAATAAACTTCTCCATTCCCATCATGGCTTGTTATTGATCTACCCAAGATTGGTTAACCATTCATAATAAACCTCCCTTTCCATCCATAATAAATCAGATCCTATCTGTGGCTAAGGCAAATCCTACGTCTAGTGATGGGTGTTGAATTGAGAACATCACATGTTTCGAGGAGTACAGTTTCTTCCAGCTTCCTTCAATCTATCCGCGCACAATCCGCAAAAAAACAACATTTGCATCATAGATCCGCAATAAAGTTTCATCTTCTCCAAAATAAAGTATCAAGTTTCATGGATTCAGTCAGTTTCAGATGAGACACAACAGCAACAATGGGCTTCAACAAATCAAATCTTTCAACGGACTCAGACAACATTATGGTTCAGTGCTATCTATCCTTTTTGTGAAAGTAAACATTGTGACCACAATCAAATAAGACTTATACAAGTGACAAGAGACACTAAACTTGAGGACTACAATGGATGTTGGTGTCGAGTCTTGGTTTTCTTTTGATTTTATCTTTTGGTGACATGTCTTTTAGCTTTTCCGAGATGTCTCTGACTAGAGATTATATCTTCAGGATGTCTTTGACTAGAAAGGCGAGGATGGGGTATCGTCACCTATTGGTATTTGTTGTCTGTGGATTGTCTCTTAGTAATGCTATGACTTGTCCAAGGATATGAGGACATTGTGAGTCTAGTGTGAACTGGGGCATTCCTTGTTTGTGACTGTCTTATCTCTATGCAAACAAGTACAATGACTTTCTGGGTCGAACATATGCCTCGATTGTCATAACCTACTTGCCATAATAAAGCTCAATGATGATAACGCACAAGAAGCTCTTTCACTTTCATATCTTCTATCTTCCATCCCCCTTTCTTGATTGACTTTCATCGTCCTTCTTGAGTCCGCGTAGCCTGCTATCACATGACTGAGTATAATGACACACCAAAAACATTTGCATGTCATATAGTTGCACCTGCATTACCACATATAAGCATTTCATACATACATATAGATATCATAATTGCATCACATCCTGCACACAATACTTGTTAGCACAATTTACATTTACATTATCATATTCATTTGCATTCCATACATTCACATTTGCATCATGCATACGCATATAAAATATAAAAGAACAAAAATATATTGCATTGCATCATATACATATTTGCATCCATAGCATAAAACATACATCACGTAAGAGCATCTCATCACATAGGTACGCATGCATATAGCTGCCGCAAAAATGAATCATCTCATATATATAATCCAAAAAAGTGTCATGATACAATGATGTCAAAAAATCATATGGCTACAAAACCACCCGCAGGTGTCTACAATACAAAAATGGTACAAAACTGATACAGAGGGAGCCCTCTATGGCTATGATGAACTCCCTCCCTCAGAGCCACCTGGCCTCGATGGAATCTGAGCCCCTGAAGGACCCGCCCCAGGATCATCCTGCCTATCTCCTCTATCTGGTGGTGGCGGAGAGCCCATAACCCCACCACTCAATGCTTGTCTCCTCCGGCTCCCTCCCGTAGTTGTCACTGTACGCGACGGTCTATGGAAGCTCCTCGCCCGCTGATCTACTGGCACTGCACCATAGTAGAGGTCCCTCCAGTAGGCTATCTCCTCTCCTGTCCACAGGACATAAGCGTATCCGGCCCCTGTGTCCTCTGCTGCCTGCCTCCCAGCCCTCAGTGCTGTCTCAGCCTCTGTGTAGCGCTGGATAGCCTGATCCCGCTCTCGCTCAGTATCCCTGAGCCTCATCTTGAGCCGATTCCTCTCCCTCTCCAGCTCCTGGGTCTCATATGCTTGGCCCTGGTAGATCTCCCTCAGATCCAACAGCTCAGCCTCCACTGGGTCAACCCCCTCTGCCTTTGCCTCTACCTGTGGCTCCTCCTCTGGGGGTGCCTACCCCTGTGCCTATACTGGTACCTGTACTGGCACCTGTCTCTGTCCCTGTCCCTGTATCTGCACCTGCTTGGGACCCTGTGCTGCTGGCACCTATAAAGGCAATCCACTGCGACCCCTCACCACCCGAGCCTGCCTCTCCTCTCCACCCTCCCTCCGAGGTGCAACTCGCCTCTCTCCAACTACTCCCCTCCTCCTCCGTCGGCCTCTGCCCCCATCGCCTCCACCATCATCCTCGTCACCACCACTATCTCCCTCCAGTGCCTCTCCAGGATCTGTCAATCGTGGGAATGGATGCTCTACCCAATATGTTGTATACTCAGCATCCAGCCCGACGTCCTCAATCTCAGGCCACATGTCCCAGAGTAGCGGCATCATCTCTATAAGCTGAGTCACTGCCTGATCATACGAAAGCAATGGCCCAAACTGTGCCCGATCCCTGACTGTGCGGGCATACATGCCTGATCCCCGGGGCATCCTCTGAATCCGGCCAAATTGTAGACCAACCCTGTCTACAAGCTGTCTCTCTAACACATAGGGTGTCCGCCCAATCAGGTACCTGCTTCGGAAGGTGTAAGGCAGCTCAACTGCGTCGTCCTCCCACTCCTCACAGCCCAGATATGGTCTCCATATGACCACATCAATGTCGTCAATCACCCGTCGCCAATGCTCTAACCTGCCAATCCGTGGCTGTGATGTGATCATGTCATACAGATGGACAAAGCTGCGTCCATGACCTCTACCCCTGAAGTGTATCGGTCGGGTAACCGGCAGATGCTCGTAGGCCCATACCTGTAGCAGTGTCACTCCACAGCCCAATCCCACTGATCCATGATAAACAAACTGGTGAAGCTCGTAATACAAATGGGCCAGCACACATGGTCCCCAGGCGTACCTGGTGTGCTATGTCACCAGTGTCTCCAGTGCTCCTCCCCAGCCCACAGCCAACCCCCGTGTCGCCCTGTCCAAACACAGGAACCCACTGATAGCTCCTCCGACCACTGCTGGCAATGCTAACCCTGTGGCTGTCATGGTGTCCCATGCCACGTGTCCTACCCTCATCTCCAATCCAGGGTCCTGAAATACTCGTCTCAATGCCTCCCTGTCTCCATCTCGATCGTATGGGATCAGCTCCCCATCGATCGACACCCGCAGAATCCTCTATACATCCTCCAGGGTGACTGTCATCTCACCCATTAGCAAATGGAATGTGCATGTCTCAGAGTGCCATCTCTCAGCCAGCGCAATCAGGAAACCCATGTTTGCTCGAAACTCAGGCACATACAACACATGTCTCAATCCCATCTCCTCGATGGCAGCTCTGTCCTCAAACGACAACTCAGGTCGCAACCTCTGTGTCGACGGGAATCTCTCCCGTGACTCCAACATCAGCAAGTACTCCTATAGTCAAGCAAATCAATCATGTCAATCATAGTGGCATTCACTGTTCATCACAAAATGCTACTCGCTATCTAAATGCATATGCCTATCTATCCTAGTGACACTCACTGTTCATCACAAAGTGTTGCTATTTATCCTAGTGGTACTCCCTGTTCATCACAAAGTACTACGTGTGTGACACTCACTATTCATCACAAAGTGTTGCTCACATTTGCAATCCCTGTTCATCACAAAGTGCTGCTCATATTTCAGTACTCCCTGTTCATCACAAAGTACTCTATCTTGGTACTCACTGTTCATCACAAAGTGCCTTGTTCTATCCTAGTCTTCCTAGAGGACCTACTTGAGTGTATCCTCTCAGCAGCTTATCCAATCGACAGCGTATGTTCATCACAAAACTGTCGATTTGACCTAGAAGATGCAAATTCATACTTTTCAAACACAAACGCGCTTACATGACATAAACGCGCTCAAAGATTGCATAGACGCACCTGAAAAACACAGACGCGCCTTCTTGACACAGACATGCCTATGCTCTGCACAGACGCGCCTGGGAGCCACAGACGTGCCTTCTTGGCACAAACGCGCTTGAACAGCACAGACGTGACCGCATTTGACACAGACGTGGGTCCAGACATAGACACACCTGGCACAAACACAGACGCGCCTAGCAGACATAGACGTGCCTAGCACCAACGTAGACGCGCCTAAATGTTTTTTGACATTTTTTGGACCCTAGTCTAAGCGCATTTATTACCCTATTCGACATGCATTAATGACAAAATTAAATGCGTCAAAGTACGGGGAGGTTTGATGGTACTTACCGGCTCTCCTGCCTCTGCTGGCCTCTGAAATCGGTGAACGCGATCGAATCTGTGAGTGAAAGCCATCGCTGCTGACTGCTCCTACTCTATTTTCGCTCTTCAATATGCTCTTGTGGATGCGTAGATGACAATGAGGATGTATTTTCCCCCGTGGTCTATCTTATAGCCTACCCTAGCCCTCACCTTCGTTTCCCGAGTCAGTCTTCCATTATCCCGTGACTCTGTCACTTTATCTGGTCAGTCCATTCTAGCCTTTCTTTCTTATCGAGAGATTGTCTGCAATCTTTTCAGACATTTTCATCCAATCTCTCGAGCGGGCATATCATTCCCATCCTGGGGCAACTCTGTGTCAGTTCATATTATCTTCTTTGAAACAACGCGACAAGCCGCATTGTCTCAAAGAGGGGCAAAATGTAGACACCCAAAATTGTCATGTCTAATTATATAAATATTTATTTAATTAATTCATTTATCCTCTTCTAGCCTTATTTCTCATTTAAATAAATACATTTATTTATTTAAATTATCTTTTTCCTAAATTAAATAAATATCTTATTTATTTAATTATCTCATTTCTTCTATTAATTAAATAAATCTTTATTTATTTAATTAATTCATTAACCTTTTCTACCCATGACACATGTCATTCATCTCTTAATTCCTACACTACCTACCCCTTTCATTATTTTATTATTTCTTTTACCTACCCTCTAATCATAGCCGACCTCCTTTTACACCTCTCAATCTTATCCCTCCATTTCATATAGTGTCTTCTATATAAGGAGATACTTCCTTCATTATCAAACCCTAATCATCCTAATGAGCTAATGAATTTTATACACTTGACTACACTACGATCCT